>NC_071347.1:18152500-18227500 GCF_027744825.2 Synchiropus splendidus
TCCAGCTCACAGAGAGAAGAAGAAAAATGCAACTCAAATTGTGTTCATTAACTATTGGAAAACTTAAGAATGTGAGCTTCTCTCTGAGAGTGAGCAGGATCAGGAAGCAGTAGATCAGAGGGACAGTACATGTGCTCAGGTGTTTAGGAGACCAAGTCAGAGAGGCTAGATGGAGATGGTTTGGACATGTACAGAGGAGAGAGAGCCAGTACCTTGGTAGATGAAGATGTTGAGGTTGGAACTGCCAGGCAGAAGGTGGAGAGGAAGGTCAAAGAGGAGATTGATGGAGGTGGTGAAGGAGGACATGAGGTTTGTAGGTTTGAGAGAAGAAGAAGCAGAGGACAGGGTGAGATGGAGGAGGATGATCCACTGTGGCCACCTCTGAAGGCAGAAGCCCAAAGGAAAAGAAGAAATATTGCAAAATATGGAGAAGTGAGGTGGATTTGCTCTGACCTCATGAGGGCAACTAAAATCCAGACAAAGGGCCAAATGTGGCCCCCGGACCACACTGGACCAGCAGCAAGGCAAAAATAATAACAATATACTCAAACAAACTTTTGTCCACAATAGACTCAGTAGTCTAACCGCGTTCTGTGGTTGACTGATCAGTTTATTCTTTAGCGCTGACGTCTTTATTGACAGTTGTCATGGTAACAGCAGAATGGATTGGAGCCCTTGGAAACCATGATGCTTTTGTGATGTATCAGAATTTGCATGTAATGGAGCTTCTCCGCAGTGAGTCGTACGTGGGAGCTTTGAATGAGACACCTTGAAAGGAACACAAGCGAAAATATGACAATTGGAAAAAGTATTCCGAAGTGGCGAGTATTGTTTAGCCTCTTGGTTGTATTATCATAATTAAACTATGAAAAAAGCTTGAATGATTATGAGGTGAGTGAAAAAATGTAAATATTTTAAAGGGAAAATAGCAAATATGTAACTCTGAATAGTAGTAGATAAAAAATTGTGAATGACACAATACTGTATGGAGTAGAGAACCCGTAGTATCAGCAGGACTATACTTCTTAAATTTGCTTTTAAACGTTTAAAAACACCAATAAATATGTTGCGATAAAACTCTAACAACTCTAACTTTGAATCAGATTGCAGAGTGGTCACCCTGCGGCCGTAACATCCAGGCTCTGCATTTATGTCAACGTGTCCTTGAGCAAGACACGAATGATACAGCGCGCCAGCTGGCCCGCTGCGACGCAGCCTACAGCCATCAGTGTGCGAGCGAGTGGGTGTACGACTTATGTCACAGCTCTCCAGGTGCAAGTATGAGCCAGTTGAAGTCACCAAACTTGCAAGAATCTGGAAATCTGAGCGGAAAATCAAATGCTTTTTCACTCCACTGTAGTTTATTTTAAACTATTGTTCCAGTTTCACTCCACTACTATATATATTTTCCGACCCAAACCAATATATATGCGATATATGGTCTTCGTCCATGATCATATCAGCTGACACTGCTGTCGTGTGACTGCCATGCAGGTTTTAAGACACTTGCATTGACTTTATACAACAGTCGTGTCGTAGTCTTCATCTCTCCTGGACGCCTGTGTGCTAGTGATCTACGATCGCAGCTTTTGGGCATTAACATGCGTCAGCCATCCGGCCCCCTTCAGTCCCTGCGGTATTTGGAAAGCCGTCAGCAAGCGGTTGTTTCGTTGACGACAGAGGCTGAATGAGAGAGGCAAGAAAAGCAATATGATGGAGCAGAAACAAAAGAGACAAACAAGGCTTGAAATGAGAAGTGGGGGTAGGTGGAGGGGATGGGAGTGAATTACATAAATGGAGGTGTGAGAGCTATTGAGTGATGGATATGACGTGCCAGGATACGAGGGCAGCCAGCTCGGGGCTTTAGAGACAGATCGATGGGATTCACCAGTTCATTTTTTATTCACTATGGCGTTGTGACATCTGCTGGTCATGTTGCTGTGCGTCAGTGTGTGAACTGAATCTTACTGTGTTGCTCTCAAAAACATTTACATGAGAGTCAGAAGACTTTTCCTGATATAATGAGAGTAAAAAAAGCAATAGAAATTGTCCAATAACATTGACCCTGAGATGACAGTGACTACGATTCTCTTAAGCTCTTGAGCTTTCTTAAGTGTATTTGTTTGTGGTTTCATACTGTCAGGGTGACACTAGCAAGTCCGCCAGCAAAAGTCAGCGTTCCCTGTCCAGGAAGTAGCTGTCCTTAAACTCTAAATTGCCCTTTTGTATTCATCCCGATGCTTGTGGTGGCCAACCAGCGAGGGCTTCATTGGTGAAGCAAAAACTTCATTTCAGATGAGTTGAAAACTATGTAGTGCTCATGCCAGTTCTGAAAGTGGACAAACAAAAAAGAAGACACACGCTTGTGGAGCTATAGTGTCAACCATGCTATGCTGTTTCCTGTTTCCTCAGCTTTGGTGGTGGGCTAATGGCCATGGAACCGGGTCAGGAAATAATTTTTCTTTATTAAAATTGGAAGCTGGGTCATGCAGGTCTGAGTCTGCGTTTGCAGAGGCTCCAGAGTTCTCCTTTCCCCACTGCAATATTATTATAACTATCGGATAGAAGGTCATCATTTTTACATATTTATTTACAGCATGTCAAGTCTTTCAACATGTGTGACATTGGTGAATTCAATAAAACTATTATTATAATTGTTAGTATTACTATGAAAAAAAAGTAAAATGATTATGTTATTGTCATTTATTGTTGAATTTCCTCACTGTGGGACTAATAAAAGCCATCTAATCTAATGTTATTCATATTAACATCTGGGGAAAAACAGTATTTATATAATTCTTTTGGAAGAATAATAGCACTGAGTAGTTATAGATATTAAAAAAGCAAAAAATAGGACCTTTAAAATGTGAAACCTTGATGTCTCCATGACATCACATAACTTTTTTTTTTTTTTAACTTGTGGTTTTGAGAGCTGGTGAGTGACAGCACGAGTGTTTGTACCTTTGTCATTATAAATAAAATATATAATAAATCAAAACACCATGAGTTGTTTTCAACCCATTTCATTCTTCTTTGATTGTAGCTTCATCATGAAAGTGAGCTCCAAATATGATGCCTGTTTTTAATGGACTTCCATTTTGGAGCGTTTATCATGATCAGTGAGCGACTGCTGCACATTATCAGGAACGAAAGTTGTGTCAGCGTTTCCATTCAGATCAACATCATTTGCCTGTGCTGTAAGTGACGACTTTTGTTTAGCTGGACACAGTCGGGACTGCGAACAGTGCTGCAAGTGGGGGTTTATATTTTGTAGTGACTTTTATGACATTTGAGTGATAAACTGATGTGCAAAACTGTATTTGTGGAATGTTGTCATGTGACAAAAGTGTACAGGAGCATGGAGGGAAAATTAATAGTTTAACTCCTCACCACATTATTTTCCGCAACTTAGAAATCTATATGGTACATTTTTTTAACCACAGGTTCAACCTGTGGTATACCCTTCAAAATGACAGAGAATCTATGATAATGGTACCTATATAAGCTATGAAAATTAAGTTACATCAGATGGAATGATCCCAGTAATTTCACTTGAAACAACTGTAAATATCGATTCTGTTATACTGACTATACAGTAAATAAGCGAGTTTATTAAGGATTCATGTGTTCCCACATGTCGCCCCACAGTGTCGGAAGCGAAACATATAATACGGCACAGTTTATTGATCAGTTCCTTCTACCACTATCAGTCCGCCATCCCTGTTATATAAAGGATACTTACCACTTTTTAGAAAAAAATGGGGCCACGTGTGTTAACGTTTACAACATAATATGATTTATTGTTTTGTTTAGTTTGTCTGATCCTGGTGTTAACCCGCTGAAGTGAGGTGAAGAAAGCAAGACTAGAGACAGTGTCATGTGGAAGGAGGTGTAGCATGAAGCGGCGGCATGTTCAGTAGTAGTGAGAAGTGATGAATGAAGCCGAGGCGGAGCTTTGCCTGGGCTGTATTAGTATTCACCACCAGAGCGGGTGATGAGGGAGAGGGATGCGGTGTGAGGAAACGCCGTGAAGGATCGGAATGAGAGGGTGAGGTTCATGTGAGCGAATGAGTCGAATCAAGGAGATTCGAGGCGAGGGGAAAGAGGGTGGAGCGAGGAAGGAAGGAAGGAACGGCTGAAGCTGTTTAGCTCCACTGTCCACCAGTGAAACACACACTCACAGTCTGTTTTGTTGAATCATAGTACGCTCAGAGAGGCGGGAGATCAATTGTGCTCAGGGACCTGTGTGTGTGCGTGTGTGTCAGCAACATGTTAGCGACGTGATGCTGGCGACATTGGTGCGTCAGGAAGTGTGTAATGTACACAGAGGCTTTGTGTAGTGTAAGTGTGAGCAAGCTGTCAAAGGGGAGGGGAGCCATTGAGTGCAGCAGCAGCAGCAGAAGCGTTGTTGCCAGAGCTTGTGCGAATGTGCATGAGTGAGCGTGTGTGTGTGAGACGTGGAGGGGAGAGGAGCAGCAGACGCGACGGGACTCCCGGGAGAAGGCGCGGGAGTCGGGGTGCAAATCCAGCCTCTCTCCTCCACAGCAGGAGGAAGACAGGATCTACCGCTGCAACAGCCGGGACCGAGGACACATGCAGGATTTCTTGTCCCATTCTTGAGGAGGCTTCTGCTGGCGTCCCGTCTCAGGATGTGTTTGATTGATGGGGGTTCCAGACGGATCTGTCAGACATTTACAGAGGACACCGGACAGTCCCTCTCGCGTTTTCACCTCGCCTCTGTCAAGATGTGGGGCAAAAGGAAGAGCTAGAGAGCCTGGGGGAAAGGGAGCCGGAGCTTTGTGCTTTTAAAGAAATAGCTGGAAGAGGAGGAGAGAAGACTGAGAAGAGTGTGCACTCCCCTCATGATTCACCCATGGATCACTGACTATTGGCTGTAGACTGTAGAGCAGCCAGACGTTTATGAATCTCTCTTTGGCCACTGTGGCATCCAGGGGGTGTCACCAGGTTGCAGTCCCACTGACAACCATGTCAGTGACCACGGGCTTCAGTTACCAGCTCCCTGGAATCACCACAGTAACGTATGTGTTTGTTTACAGCCCCGGCTCAGTGCAGCGAGACCCCAGCCCCCCTCACCATACCCCTCCAGCGCTGATGGGCCCTCGTGGTCCCAAACGGAAACTCTACAGTGCAGTCCCCGGTCGGACCTTCATTGTGGTCAAGCCCTACACGCCACAAGGGGAGGGAGAGATCCAGCTCAATCGTGGGGAGAGGGTCAAAGGTAGGTTCTTTATCTTCCACCAGTCAATATCTTCTGGAAGGCTGCGTTTTCCTCTAAAAGAAAACACTTTTTACATTATCTTTAGCGTTCAAATTCGGATGGTCATCAGCTATTTGAAGATTGAAAGCAAACTCGGTTCAACTTCAGATTAGGGAACCAAATTTAAAACCCAACCCAAACCCAAATTAAGTAAGTACTGTATGCTGCTAGCAATCATTAATTGTGTTTTTTTTTAGCATGAACATTTGCTGACCTCTCTAGAAAATAAAGCTTTAAAAGGTTTAACAGGAAGCTGTCACAGATAACTGGCTAATATGTTGGTAATGCTCATATGAAGAAGTAGAAGTAGTAGTTCAGTAGATGTGAAATGTCACCAACCGGTGTGGCTTCATTCACGGTTTCATTATTCACGTGCTTTTATGTTGATAATAGACTGTTTACAATAACATGAAATGCGTTGTGACAGTGCATACCTCCGGCACGGAGCTAACGTCACAGGACTTTATAAAACGCAATATACAATGAAATCTGTTAAAAAAAGGCGACACACACACATAACAAAACTTGGACTGTTTTTGTCTCAATTTTGCTTCTCTGGATTTTAAACAACCGATTGTCTTAACATAGCTTAGAATCCTATTAGAGAATTCATGTGTCCAGTTTATGAACTCAGAAAATGGTCAGGGCCAACAATGACAACATTTTCAATACTTACAAAATCCCCAATTCTCTGTGTCCACTGCTCCCACCTTGAACTGAATCAGAAAATGTTTAGGTTTGAGGACGAGCTTTGCGATCAGTGCTCAGCCGCCATCTTTAAGTGTATGGTGTGCGACGATAGTTCTGGACATAGCATTACGATCAACGCCAGAGTTTTTGTCATCATTTGCGGGGTCTGACAGATTTAAAAAAATCACTTAGGATTTTGAGAATACTGTGTGTGTGTGTCCCTTAAAGCAATGGAAAAAAGTGTATTAAAGAAAAGGACTGCATCTCAACCACCACGGTTGTGTTAGCGTGGTAGCATTCCTAATGCGTTTTTGCTGTTTAAGTCATGTTTTTTGCTAGTTCTGAGCGACAGTGTATGCGTGCGCAACTGAGGTACGAAATCATGCAAGACAGTTGTTCAAAATCTTACATTTCCTGAAAATTCGAGTTCGATTCTTCAAGCTAACAGGCTTACTCGGATAGAAACGTTACCTTCTTGGAGGCAGTAAAAAAAAGCACATAGTTAATGGTATTTACAAGAACAGTTCCCACTGTTTTGGGGACATTTTCTTGCCCCGGTAAATATACACTGGTGAGTCATGGCAGAGGTGAAAAGTATCTTTGATTTTACAGCTACACATTGCAAAGCTTGGTCTTTTGGCGTGAGACATGAAGCCATTGTTCTCCACCACTGCTTCTTGAGCACCTGCCGAACACTGGAAGGCTGGAGTAGATGAGCCTCAGGCGCTGCGTGACCCAGTCACCAGTTTTCCATGACTCCTGTCTTGAATATGCTGCGACTGGCAGCTTGACATCAGAGGCAGTTGGTCCGGATGCGCTCATGGCTCATCAGTGTATGTTCAATCGCCATTCTGTTTTTCGGTTTGCTTGAAAATGCAGGCTAAAATGAGCATCAGATGGGTCTAAAAGAAGAGCCTAGTTTGAATCCAGATGTCACCCATCACCTGCTGCAGGATGTTTCCATCCACTTGTTTCCTGTCTCACATCTGCAAGGCGCTGGCGGCGGCACTCTTTGGCCTGGCGCACCATTCACTTTCTAAACGTTTTCTGCTTTACGCACAGCGTTCATGTGTTTGTTTGTGCTTCTGTCTCCATCCATGCTTCACTCTCAAGACTATGACTCTAGTGATATAGAAGGTAAACTCCACAATATTCTCTTCCCCCATATCTTGATCGTCCACCTCTGTGTGTCAACCCTGACAATTTAGGAGTCAATTACCGGCCCTGTTTGAATCTACTTGAGATCTGTGTACTATCTCACTTTTGAATCTGTGATTACTTCAAGGAGAGGGCATGCAAATTCAAACAGTTCCCCGGTGCGTGTGGCGTGTCTGTATGAATACAGATGGTGCTTCTTCCCTTCCCACAAGTGCGTCCCGCTCGTCCTCCCCTTATCACCTGTCCACAGTGGCCCAGCTCCACACTGACCCCTGCTCCTCACAGCCTGCGTCTTCACTCCCATCACCATGGATCAAACCCACATTAGCTTCAGAGAAACAGAGGCAGAGATCAGCTGCTCTCTCATACACAAGGGCAGAGAAAGAACTGATTTTTAAATGGTTTTCCGGATAGTTTTACTCCGCTCACATTGATCATTCGAACGATTCCAGTCTCCTTCCCGCCGAGATGGTGAAGAATTTCCAGATATTTACTTTTCTCTTGCACTTGTATTGCTGCAGACAAACAATTTACACTAGAATGCCCCCCTTCTCCGTTATATATATTGTTGGAAACAGTAATGCATATAGATGTTGACTGGGAAATGTGATGACTCAACAGCAGCCAGAATGCCTCCATCTAGTGAATGGATCTGCTGTCAGTGTTGTTTCTGTCGGTGCAGCTGAATCCCTAACCTTGTCGCTAATGTGAACACACAATGTTTTGCTGTTCTTTCATGTTGACCATGCAGGAAACAGCCTTACACTCTAATGGCTGCCAGCACCAAAGCTCGGCCAAGTAAACCATCTGGCTGCTTTATGCAACGCTGACCATTAGAGTCATTACTGCGTGGTGCGTCCTGTGCTGCTGGAGTCTTGGGACGGGAGGCGTGGAATACATCTTTGATGCCAACAGTCAGGCTTTCTGTTCTGCTGTACCCTGAAAAATATACATGTTTTTTTTATACTTACAATTTTTGGTCACTTCAAATAGAGCTAGCGCTTGCTAAAATATAAGTGCAGTGCAAAAAGCCATATTCTGAAATACAACTATTTCTTGCTGGCTAAGGTAATACTAAATCTGCTCTCCGTTGCTATGCAACTGGGCTGTGCTATTGTCATTATCATGCCTATAGTTCTCTACTTAACATGCTAATATAGATTTTTAACTGGCTTCATTTGCACAGGAAGTCGCCACTAAAGGTGACTTCAGTTACCCCATCTCGAATGTTGAAAAGGCATGTAGAAATATGTTCATCTGTAGCCGCTTTCTCACTATATCATGTCTAAATACTAGCATTTTTTTTTTTGCATGTAATTTTACCTGGAAGATGATTCCCAACAAGAACATATAAAAATTTGTATTAAATTTATGCTTCATTATGCACCATCATACAACTTCCAGAGCTGGAAAAAAAATAAAATCCACGTGACACACGAGTGAATTTGTGTTTGAGGTGTTCAAAGGCTTGT
Source organism: Synchiropus splendidus (assembly GCF_027744825.2). Lineage (NCBI taxonomy): Eukaryota > Metazoa > Chordata > Actinopteri > Syngnathiformes > Callionymidae > Synchiropus > Synchiropus splendidus. The sequence goes on from NC_071347.1 coordinate 18,161,099, forward strand.
GAAGTATAGGTGTATTTCCTTTCCTAGTGATAGACAGGTGATAGACATGGTGGTTGAAAACTTCCAGTCTGGTTTTGGGAATATCTGAGTATTCCTCAGCTCGAGATGGCTAAAGAGACCATGAGAAGGAATTACCTGATCCCAGCTGGGGTTGAGGTTGAAGCTGAGATATATAGGGATATATTTCTCACATGCACTTTCACACACACACATATATATATATATATATATATATATATATATATATATATATATATATATATATATATATATATACGCCGTGAAATAGTCATGAAACAAAACATAGATTTAAAAAAAACAAAATAATGCTGGCGAATTTTGACAGCAAAACTGTACGTACAGTATATACATAAAAGTAATACGCCTCTGGAACAATGCACAAATGTCCAGTATGAAATGATCATATATCGTCTACAAAGTTCCATCTGTTGAATTGTAGAGCCCAATAAGAGTCAACTTATTTCTAAGATATTAAAATTCAAAGCAGTGTTGTTGAGAGCGGGAGCCAGAAACAAGCCTTTGTGACGTCACTGGAGGTACAGCCTCTCGGCGCACCATCAGAACGCATGTAAAAAGGCTCTTCAGCTTCAGTATCTACAGTCATCGTGCCAGTGAGCATGTAAGCCTGTTCTTTGAATCCAAAGATGAATAGAGAAATAGCTGAAGCAAGTTTAAAGAACGAGGGACGACTGGCAGCCACCCATGTTTTGCTGCTTTGCCTTACATGAATCTGCTCCTCTTCCATAAACTCTTATACCACTTCAGTGCACAGCACATCAGTGTGTAGTACCTCCAGTGACCTCACAAGATGGCGGCAGCGTTTGACCCACTTATGAGGACCCCGTAACAAGCACTATATATGTGGTATATATCACGAGTATATGGAAACTTGTGATGAATTTTTTTGTGTCCACCGAATGAAAACCCAACACTTTTGTCTGTCGGTCACTATGAGACCTATAATCCAGGACTAACATTGAGGATACATGCATGTGGTTGGTCTGGCCAGCTGTGTTGCTTCTCGCCAAATTGTATTGGGGTCTGGCGGCACATTGAAAACAACAACGCCGTGTTGGGCGTCCAAAAGTGCGAACATGCTAGTGAATCCTTTTGTCAAACAAGTGGCGTCTACCGTGCTGTCGCCCAAACTCACATGCTCATCTCCTCCCCGCTAATGTCTTCACACTCTTGTTAATCTGCAGCCGTGCCAGAGGAGCATCCTTATGATGAGATCACAATGGGTAAATCTCACTTGTCAGTGTGTCTGTGTGTGAGTGTGTTTGCGCTGCTCCTTAGCTCTAGCGAGGGGTGTTTCAGTGACTACATTTCATAGCAGTGTTGTAGTGTATTTCAGCGACAGCTTCAGCTTTGCCATTGCTCATTTCTACTTTTTCTTCATTGTAGTGAAGGAAGACTTTTGTCAAGACTGGGATGGTAAATATAGCAACACGAGTAGTATTCAGTTTAGTCACACTAACTTTCATACAAGATATATTTGACAATTCTTTTAGAAAAACTGTCCTAATTCTTCCATAAAACAACTTCCTGTGAATCACAGGAACACGATTTCTTACTCCCCTTGAAATGAATCCATTTGTCTGATGGCCTAAAGGTGATGTTGTGTTGCAGACGGTGACTCAGATGTCTTTGAGGATTATGGAGGTAATTATCATTTGGCGTTTTTCTACCCCAGAGAAGGATGACAACGTGCGCTTGACACGTTGCAGTGACACTTTTATATTCTCCTGTTGGATGTGAGGCTATGAATGTCCACCCACTTTGTCGTCCTTCTCTGATCAGTAGATTCACATAGACAGTACCTTAGTGTGGAAATACTTTTCTCTCTTCGTGAGTAGTATTTTGTAGCGTTCTGTTTTAGTCATGTAAAAGCCCTGTGTCACAATGTGTTTTTGTGTAGTAGCAGACTTGTTTCTCGTCCACTTGTTTAGCTCAGTTCCTGGTATGGGTGGTTTCTCCACTGGGGTTGCGATCTGGCGTTGGCATCTCGGACCTCCCGCAGCTACACAGGGCAGGAGGTGTGGAGCCTGTCCAGGGAGCTACTAGCACTGTTTGATTTCTCCGCCTCTATTCTAAACTTGCCTGAAAATTCTGTCCTGCTCTGTCAGTCTGTGTCTCTCTGTTTGTCTACCGGCAAAGATCAATGTCTGCAGACACGTCTTGTCTCGCCCAACAGCCACTCTGTCCACCAGTTAAGAGGGTCATCCTTGTCTGGCTCACAAAGCAGTCTGTCGTCTAATGAGATCTGTTTGTTCTTGCTCACTCCTCCATGCCTGCATTCGTTTTGTGCCCTTTTCAAAATATGCGTTTTGGTGTCAATCGGTTCAGAGAAAGATAAAGATCCCACACAATGTTCTAAACAATACTCGCATTATTTTACATGTGAAAAAAATGATCTTTTTTTTTGTTTGCTTTGGCTTTGCTTAATGCATTCTGACCCTTGAATCTGCTCCAACGTTACTTGGACAACTGCTTTTTATCACTATGGTTACGGAAAACAGAGAAAATGTGTGCAACAGATGTGCACTTTTGATCGGAAGGGAAGCACGGTCACTCCGAAAGAACACGCCCTTACTGATGGCACATGCTCCTCCACCATTATAAATCTTGGAGACAGCCATGAAAATGAAACCAACGCAAGTAACATTGAGATTAGACATTCACAAACATGATTAATGGCGCAGGGCTGCGCTCGCTGTGTGCAGAATATTAACACTGTGATGGGCAGCAGAGGGAAGGTGACGCAAATAGACTTACTGTAAAGTGAATGTATTAACCTGCTGGGGGCAGCGACTGATGGTCTGGGGGAGTTCACACAGCAGCAAATATGTTCTTGAAAAAATTGGGTTGACTGTTTACAAAGGTCATGTATAGAAAAATATACAGTGGTGAGCTGGTAAATTAAAATGGTAAAACACAGAAAGGCCATCAGTGACAAGCTTTCCAGGGTGTCCTATCTTGGTATAGGATTAACATTAGGTTCCATCCCTGTGCAAAGAAAATGTGGTGTTTCTGTCGAAGTATGGAGGCCACAAGGATCCGCCTCCTTAAGTGCATGAATATTCACTCCTGTGATGGCAACTGTTGGATGTAGTATCATTACATGCTTCTGACAACCAGCTTAAGGTGATTTCATTACACTTCCTCCTCGTAAGATAATGTGAAACCCTCGCGTTTTTGTGTATTCCTATAGGTTTAGGAGTGTTAAAGGCGCTACATTGCTGCCTGGATCCTGTGTGTTTGTGTGCTTCCGTCTCGTCTCTGGCTGCATATTCAAAGTAATTGCCTCCCACTAGTTAGATAAACAGCATCCTTCAAGTATTCAGCAGCCAGCTGTCCTCATATCCATGAAACACATGGAACAACTGCCTCTGTTTGTCTCTCTTTTCCCCACACTGTCGCCTACCACAGTCGTAATTAAATGTCTTGGTGTTGGGATTTGCAGTTCAAGTTTGTCGTCCATTTATTCATTTTAGTTAATTCGGTGAATTTTCCCCCCAAGATTTAACGCCTGCACGGAAAACAAACAGCGAGGGGGGAAAAAAAAAAGCCTTATTGTAGATGCCGGGACACGTCACTATCTCTTGTACAACCACATTGTGTCGCTATTTCCGACTCAGCATTCTGATCTGACCATATTTTTGCCATTTTTTGTAAGCGAAATATTATATATTTGCTCTCTTCTACTGAGTCTTCTGGCATGACGTCAAGCGCGGTTCATGTCTGTCACGTTTTCAGCACGCAGACAGCTCACGTGTCAAGCTGCCGGCGACATGTAAACAGTGGAGTAACGGGCGAGATGCGTGTTTACAGCCGCTACTTTGAATTGCTGTCTTCTACAAATGACAGTATTAACCACAGATACGCAGAATGGGCTCAGGTTTGTTCTTAGGTTCCCTGCCTTCGAAAAGGTTCCCTGCGACCTCAAAACTGCCATTAAAATATGTTTGGGCAATGCAGCTGCAAAATTTTACATGTAAATAAGTAAATTGTAGTAGTTTAAAATTCAAGTTATATTAACTTAGTTATTTTTTAACTCAGTATCCAGAAGTCGGATTAGCTTGTCAAAGTAACCGCATGCCATTTAGCCGCATTGCTGTTCAAAAAACAGCTGTGGACCTTGAAGTTAGAGTAAAACATAGAAAATCTAGACCAGGATAGACAGCGTTTATTCTTCTCACAATGGGGAAATTTGTGTGGTTGCCGCAGATCAAGGCATGTTTCTTTGTGTGCCATTTGAGCTCCCTATTTTACAGGTTGAATTCTGATTATTAATAGAATAGAATAGAATTTATTGCCATGGTCAGTGGCAACCACCAACTAGGAAAGTGCTTCGAAATAAAGTGCTGTTAATAAAATAAAAAAAAGACAGATTTAAGATGCAAGAAGTGGAGTTGACCGTCACTGTTTGTCCCATGCAAGCCTGGGTGACAATAAACACGGCCAAGCTGACGGGCCCCAGGCAAGGACACCAATCCCGCTCCCTGCTATCTCTTCAGCCGTCCAATCAGAGAAACAGCAGGGGGGCGTGCCCTGCCTACCGTCGCCTACTTTTCATCCTCATTTCTTTAAACTTCCAAACACAGTCAGCCGTCCCTGCTAAATGCTCCAATTCACTGTCATATAACTGCACCCAAAATGCAAATAAACACAGCAGAAACAGCAGTTTTGGGGATAAGCCCTTTATAAATAAACATGAGGGAAAACAACTGCAGAGCATCCTTTGACACATATTTAATATTTGTGCAAATACATCCCTCTTTGCCGCTGTTGTTTCTCCATTCACTTTTATTTGATCAATACCATACCTGATTCTTCTGTTGCCTTAGCTGATACTACTATGCTCCCTGATATTATGCTTTTGCCTGTTGACTTCATAGCACTTCCTCCGCTGGTCACGCTGCGTCCGATCCTATTCCTAACAATGAATAATAATGCTGCTCCTATTAATATCCATAGCTTGGATCGCTGTGCTACCACTGATCTAAAAGACGTGCAGTAAAACAACCTGCCTCTCCAATTCCTTCTTGCACTATTGCTACAGAAATGTTTTACCACTATTGTTGAGCATTTTGGCCACTTGTCTTTGTTGGTACAGTATTGATTGTGTTGTTGATATGTGGGTCTTCAATGAAAAGCAAAATCCCGCCACACTGGGAAGATGAAAGGCATCCTATAACATTATTCTATTCCAGTGATGCTACATGTATTCACAAAGGTGCTGGGACTGTTTTAGCTTCTGATAGCTTCAATAGCTTCTGCTGCTCCTACTGCTTTTTCTAGATGTGCTGTAATTTCTGGTCTATAGAGCGCACCGGAATATTAGCCGCACCCACTGAATCTAAGAAGGAAAATAGATCTTGTTCATCCAGAAGCCGCACCGGTCTATAAGCCGTGGCTTCAGTGGTGCTGTCCGCGCTGTGGACAGGTCAGTGGTGCATTGTAGAAACAGTTTTCAAACGCTTTTTTGAAAACGGGGTCCAGCAGAGGAAGCAAACAAACTGTGTAATACGGATTGTCTTGATTTATCCACGCTGCTCTCACAATAACTTGAATTCTGTGAGAAAGATTACTGACTAAGGTGACTCAGGTTTTAAGGTTTTAAGTGACGTACAGATCCAGACATCAGAGATGATCAATGAATAGTCAGGTGATGTTCCAGTCCTGGACCGCTGCGCTGCGCTCCTCCACAGCACCAGTCTCCTGCTGCTCCCGGCTGCACACCTCAGTGTTCAGGGAGTTTACAAAGTTGTTTGAACGATGTTGTCCTCCCAGGCAGCCATCAGACCCTTTACTGCCCGGCATTTATCATATCTGTGTGGATTCGCGCTGTACACGTAGTTTCCGGCATCTAGCACAGAGTCACCTGAGGCGAGAAGCCCCCCAAAACAGCCTCTGATTTCATAGATTTCAGCCTGTAAAAATCCATATATTAGCTGCGCTGTTGTATATGCCGCAGGGCTCAGACCGCGAGAAAAAAGTAGCGACTTATAGAAATTACGGTATCCCTGCTACAACAGAAACACAATTTTCTGTTGCCTTTTTATATAAACATTAGTCATTCCACATTTTGTGTGATCGAAATATGTGTTTTTGACTGTAATTTTAAGATCTTTTCAGAAAGAATGTGGTGCCACTGTACTACAGCTGTCATAACTTATATGAAGCTGTTGCTGGTGCTAATCCTGAAACAAGTGTTTCCAGTGTTTTGCTGCGACTGTGAATGACTTTCCCTGTGTATTCCGGCTGCGTCTCTCACAGCGCTGCCTGGTCGTGTTAGTTGAGTTCTCCACTTCAATCGTCTTCATGAATTAGACGAGCCGCTCTTCTGAATCCGTCTCTTCGGTCATGTAATAATGTTTACCAGAGTCTGACACAGCCACACATTCCAGACCGTTTGAGCAAGTTCATCTATCACTGAGCAAACACCGGTGAACGATTAGCCATGTGATTAACGAGTCAACAGCCAACAATGCATCATGAATCTATTAACAACGAGCGGCCAATAAATCACTCAGCAGTCCCAGGAGTGGAGCTGGATTCAACGTCGCTCCACGTGTTCCTATCACTACGGCAGCTGGTGTGATGCTGGAAATAGAAGAGCAGTAACTCATAGTTTTCTATTTTCGGCCTGCACTGGAGGGTCAAGCGGCGTGGGGTGGGACTTTTACAGGACGGAGAGTGAAGTGAGCGTGGAGAGGAGATGAGAGGAGAGGAGGGATTCCTCTGAGTCATCCTTGGGAGTTTTCCTCTCTCCTCCTGCCGCTGTGATTTACCTTCCCTCTCTTTTCTTCATCGCGCTTTAAGTCCAGGCTTCCCTCCATCTGCCAAAAAATAAATAAATAAAGACTCCACTTTGTGTTATTTAGAAAAAATATATATATATTTTCTTGGTCTGTATTGTTCAGTCTCCTGTCTCCATCTTACGTCTCACTCCTGTGAATACTGATGAGGCAGGCACTGCAGAACTCTCTCACCCTCTTATGGGCAAAAGACGTCCTGTTAGGTGGAGCCACGACTGCCCTGCTCCCCTCTGAATCCCTGCACGCCTTTTACTTCCGTCCTCACTGCCATTGATCACATACAGTCTTGTTTCGTCTCACTTGAGCAAAGTCTGTTTCTACTTCTGCTTCCTCCATTTCACAAAGACGATGCTCTTCTCTCTCTTTCTATCGCGTTTGATTGAAGTGCAGTTTAATAAAGAGTGCAGGGATCCAAATCTAATAACATCTCTATTCCGGTTATTGGTCTGTGCTACGCTCTCATCTGCTTCTCTCACACACACACACACACACACACACACACACACACACACACACACACGAGCTGAACAAAAGGTCTTAGTCAGCGTCGTCTTCCACACTTCAATTCAAACTTGTTGCTGTGTAAACAGGCGAAGGTTGTTGGTGGGTCTTCTCTGACTCGTATTCTGAGCCTGAGTTATAGGAGGGCACGACCTCACCGATGAGCCCTGCAGAGCCGATAAATGCACTTTGTTTTTCTGTATTACCCGTCGCTTGGATTGGAAAATATATAGTATAAGTTTACAAGACATTTTCAAGTTAGCGGTTTTCAGCTCTTTATTGGGGCGTCATCTTTTGCGGTTTAATCTGCAGTGTCACTGCGTTTTATGGCGGCGAGAGAAACGTGTCTTTGCGACCTTTGAGCCTGTGTCGTGACCATGTGAGTCTCATAGCTGATGAAATTTGTGGCCAGCAAGCGAGTTCGGGGAAGCCTAGATGAAAATGGCACTTCCTCTCAGCCGACTAAATCATACGGAGAGCAACACCTCGATTGATTGCATTCCTGCACCAGGAAGAAAACCCTGAAACTCTTTTTTTTCTCTTGCTCCTAAAGTGAAACGAGCCAGTTTTTCCATTCATGACAGGTTGCCATTTGTCAGTCTGCACGCTCCCCGTGTGCGTACCTTCCTGCTTGTTGAAGTTTTCGCCCTTGGACAAGTCAGTCACGACTCACGGTTTAAAAATAGCATCAGTGAGACTGCAGAGCTATTTATACTCCACACACATCCCGTCTGCAACGCGTCCCAGCTCCTGGTTCGCGTTCGCGCGGACGTGTGCTCGTGTGCAAGACAGCCAATTTAGCTAATGTTTATTCTCCCTTTGCTTGGCTCTATCCGTTGCGCTGAGTCATTCATTTGCATTCAGCTTACTCATCGTTTTGTTTCACTACACACATGCCTGCACACACAAGCCTTTTTTTTGTTTTTGTCTTGCTCTCTTTTGTGCTGCTGGGACTTTGTCACGACTCCTTTCATGCTCTTTATCGAGGCCACTACAGTAGTTTTTTCTCTTCTATCACAAGATACTACTAAAATATTTTACTCCAAACACTTTAATGTATGATCCACACATCAATTTATCCGCCAGCACTCCATTTTAAGCACACAATTGAAGTGCTGGCTGTGACTGATGTGAGTGGCGACCCCCATAGTGCTTGTCTAGCACATAGATCTTGCGGGGACAGTGATGTATTTCCTGTTCACAGGTGACCTGAATTGTACTGCTGGCTTTCTTTCAAGTGCTGTAGGATTCTTAAGCATTGTCCCTTTGGCTTGATCTTCTCATTCTGAGTGTAGTTTCGTGCAGCTGCGTGTTGTGTCCTTGGGTTGTGGTGTGACAGATGCGAGTCCCTCTCTGCATTATAGTCTTAAAATGCATGGAAAATTCCAGCGAGCAGCAGGAGTCCGTCCTGCTGGTGTTAGAAGTACAGGTATGTGATGAAAGTGTGATTGCGTTGGGACTTTGGGAACACACTTTGCAGTAAAGTCATCGCTGACCGCAGGAGAGGCTCTCCATCACATAGCCGGCCATCATTTTGCATGTTTAATAACCTTTGTGGATTTGGCTAACACACATTTCTAATGAGGTCCGGATTGTTCACGAAGGGCGGAGGCTTGTATTTGGTCCGGGATTGACCACATACTAAGTTTTGAGCAGGGCACTTTATGGGAAGGTGAGGCAGGTGTGTCCAAACCAAAGGTCTGCGGGCTGAATTCGACTCGCCACCCACCTGTGCTCCAGTGCGTGTGAGTGAGCGTTGTTTGGTTATCGATCTCAACAGACCAGTTGGAAGTCTGCATGTTATTTGCTCAACACCCTCTAGAGCAGACCTGGGCAAAGTGCGGCCTGAGGGCCACATGTGGCCCTTTGACTGTGTTTGTGCGGACCTCATGAGGTCAGACTGAAACTATACAACTGATAAGTTGTCGCGTCTGTCACATTTCCACTTTAGCCAGAACTAATTCAACAGTAAATACAACACATTCATGAATACATTTTTGTGTATTCTTTTCGATTGTCATTTCAGTATTTTCCTCAAAAAGTTGTTTTTTTTTAAATAAATTGCCTTTTCATCTCTGATGTTTGATCCATAGTTTTACTATCATTTCCATTCAAATAAAATGCATCTAAGATAGTTTTTTTTATAGAATTCATGCCATATTTACTCTTCTTAATGTCCTTGCTTCCACTGAACCTTTTATGGTTAATTTCGTCCTCATTTCTTAAATTTTTTTCCGTCACATTTTCGTAGTCATCGCTGCCTTTCTTTTGCCATGATGGTCCCTCACAACAGCCACAGTTTATAATGTGGCCCTTGAGTAAATTTAACTGCCCACCGCCGCTCTAGAGGCTACTTTTTCACCAACCAACACCACTTGTTTCCAACTAGAATTATTCCATGGGTTGAAAGCACAAACAAAAACACTCACTGAGTCATTTAACAGTTGCTCATGAAGCGCTGCAACAAGCTGTTGCATGTGAGGAGCACTTTGGAAAAGTCCAGCTGAGGTGTTCATTGTGTACTGGACTTTGTTTGTTCTGTTCTTTAGTCTTCAGAGTAAACTTTGAACTCCTGTTACATAGCTGCTTGGGACGTATGAATCTAATTTGACCCATTGAAATGAATGCTCACAGATGGAACCAGGGACATTTATGAGTTTGGTATTCGCACCGCCTGTTGCTGATTATTTGTTGTGGAACTTCAGATGTTTATTGCAGAGGCATTATCTCCAAATCTGCATTGTTTTTTTGTCCTTCTCAAGGGAAGAAAAGCTTTTATTTCAGATTAGCATCAAATACAAAGAGCTTCTCGGTCTAATTAGTCAGTGTGACAAAGCAGGGAACACAAGTAAATAAAATTAAGTTTGAAAAGTTACTTTAATATTGGGAAAAGGTTTTTAATTGAAATCTGTGCAAGACTCTCTCACTAAGGACGTTCAAACACACACTTGTAATTTTGTCTTTGTGGGGACATTGTGAGGTTTCTCATTGATGTAACCCTTTCCCCAGCCTCTCACCCCAAACCTAACCATCCAAAACACATGGCTAAACCATGTCTTAACCAGGACTCTGAACCACATTTACACCCAATTATAATAATATAATTATAATAATAATAATAATAATCTTCATCCACAAATTGAGGCATAACCTTGTGGGGTCTACAGTCAAATGTCCCCACAAAGGTCCTGTTTTGTCAACAACTGGTTCTCACAAAGTAAGAGTCATTCCTCATTCCTTTCATTCTTCAGTTATGAATATGGACTTTTGGAAGGTCCTATTTTACAGAATGATGTATTTTGGGATAAGTTCATAGATGAGCAATTGCAGTGAGATAGTTCTGAAAAAATAAACAATAAAAGTAATTGTTATGTTTCCATTATGAAAAAAAAAAATAAAATCACAATGTCCAAATTCCTCAAAGTCCAAAATGGCTAAATGAAAGATGGGGCCGTAACAAAAATAAAATAAAATAAAATAAAGGATCAGCACCTCCAAGTCTGAGGCCATGGTTCTCGACCGCAATAAGGTGGTTTACTCTCTCCGGATCGGTGGAGAGTTCTTGCCCCAAGTGGTAGAGTTTAAGTATCTCGGGGTCTTGTTCTCGAGTGAGGGAAAAGGGGAGCGGGAGATTGATAGACGGGTTGTTACAGCGGCAGCAGTGATGCGGTCGCTGTATTTGACCGTCTTGGTGAAGAGGGAGCTGAGTCACAAGACGAATCGACGATCGATCTACGTTCCCACCCTCAACTATGGTCACGAGCTTTGGGTCATGACCGAAAGGATGAGATCGCGGATACAAGCGGCTGAGATGAGTTTCCTCTGCAGGGTGGCTGGGCGCACCCTTAGAGATAGGGTGAGGAGTTCGGCAGTAACCACAACAAAATAAAACCAAAGTAAGGGTGGGTCTCGACTCATGAAAGAGGTTACTTACCGTATAGGCTATAATATTATCATGTAACAGAGTGTCATGATCTCGATTATGAATGTCATCATGGAAGGAGGGATGCCTGCCATTCATACTGTACTACACGTCCCGTAATGTCGCGCAACAGTTGGCGCTCCTGCGAGGCAGAAATACAGTAGCAGTCTGCTCGTATCTGCTGCGAGACTTTCTCTCTACCCCTCGGCTTCTGCGAGACTTTATCTGATTCACACGGACAGTTGTCATGCCAACACGGCATCACAAAGCACAAAATCAAGCTGTAGTTACAAACCCAGCAGGCGGCTCTCACAGTGCAATTGAGGGCATTTACTTGATCAGACAGACGGTTGTTTGTGTGGCGCGACTCAATACGTAACAATAATGAAGCTAAAATAACAATTATTCAATCCAATTCAAGCTGGGATTTAGAGCATCGCTGCATGCTTTTCTTTTACCCTACAACTGTCAGCGCCTCCGGTGTGTGTCATTATCTTTAAAATAGCTTATTAGAATCTGAAAACGTTGTCAAATGTAGACAATAAAGTATTCAATTCAAAGGAACAGAGGGCAAAGTGGCTGCTAGAAAGGTGTGAGCTTGTTCTGTCGCAGATAGTCGGCTTTGTTTTTAGAGGTTCTCAGGGCGAGGTGGAATGAGTTGACTGAAAATAACTGGTGTGAAGTGGGAAACTGCCGTCATGACTGTCAGTAAAGCTCGCCTGAACAACCCTTGTTTTTCCCTCCTGTGGCTCTCTTCACATGAGAAATTAGCGCTGAATTGACACAGTCTGGCGGCGGTTTGGCTGTGAATGAATCAGCTCCACGTCCAGGAGAGGACGGGTTTAAACTTCCTCATCCGCATGATAAATAGAATCACAAAGACTCGGGCAAGAGGCAGCTATTTTCTACTGTTAAAATGGAGAAGAAGAAGAAAAAAAACCTATTACAAACGCATCTTTGCTTCTTGTTCAAAAAGATGAATTAAACAAGTGTTTAAAGTCCCGATAGATTTGAGTGTTTGTTCAGTGCTGTGTTGTGGATGGGATGCTTAAAATGTTAAAATGCTGCTTGGCAGGTTCCCGGCAACAAATGCACAATAATTATGGAGGGATATCGCTGCCATTGAGATGTGAAGACAAAAAAACAAATTGAATTCGGAAAAAAAAAATCCCTCCAAAAAATTAATTCTGAAAAAAAACGTTTTGATGCCCTGTTATTAAAGTTTGAATACAAAAAAAAATTAAAGTTAGTAATATAAAGTCAATTTTTTTTGTTTAAAATTGTATTTAGGAATTCAAAAGTTGAATATGTGGTTTAGTCATGTGGGTGTTGGAGAAAAAGTGCAGATACCACACACTGCTCCGACATCCACATGTTTTTACAGCATCACAACATCCATGTTGCCTGTAAACATCACACCTCAAACCGCGGTTCTGAGTGCTGTCAGTCTTGATTCGGCTCCTTTGCCATCAGTTAAAAAAAAAAAGAAAAAATGTAATCAAATAATAAAAAAAAATTTGAATCTAAAAAAACTTTTGAATTTGTAAATACAGTTTGAAACCAATAAGAAGTCGTCTTTATATGACAAACTTAAATCAAATTATTAATTTTCATGATGTATTGAATACTATGTAAATCTTTTTTTTGTATTCAAACCTTAATAACAGAGCATCAAAACATTATCTTTTGGAATGGATTTTTTTCTTTCTTTTTCGGATTCAATTTGTTTTTTTGTATTCAAATCTCGATGGCAGAGATATCCCTAAATAAAGTTGCAGAGAAAGACAGAGAGAGATCTAGAAGGGAGTCTAGAAAGGCTCTGAAATTACTGGCTGAGGTAGGTAGGTAGGTGAGTGACCTTTGTAATGTTTGGACCTACTTTAAAGTTGACCTGAACTTTTAAATAAAAACAGACTCACTGAATGAAACACCATCAGGTTTCTTGTCTCGGTCCAGTTGTGTTATTGCCAGTTGCTCACAAAATTATGGCTGAGCTGAGGGGTCTGCAACCTTCACATTTACTGACACCAATTTGGACAGAAGCATACACACTGAATCTGTGCTCTCAGTTCATGTAGAAAATAACTGAACAAGTTTGAGGCAAGGAAATCTGGAAAAGAAAAACGCAATAGTCGTGATGGTCCCTCACACGTCTGTGTGTAGCTTTTGGCCGTGTGGGCAAAATCTGACCAGTTTTATCTGAAATCCTTTTGAGTATTTGTCTTAAAAGAAACTAAAATACATGCAGTAACAGTCTTTCAGGTGGGTTTTAACTAAGACCTGCGACGGAGTGGCAATTACTTGATTCAGGATGTAGTTCTATGAGTGACTGGTCTTGTATTATGATGTCAGTCAGGATGACGTCCAGCTGGCCGCGCTTCAGAGTGGCCTTCCCTCTCGCTCCACTCTGTCAGGTCCTGGCGCCAGAGTGCAATATGCTCTGGAGGAAAGGGGCTACATCATTTTACCGGCTGTCTGCCCGCTGCAACATCACACTGCTGTATCCTAGCAACCAGTGGAAGAGGGCTTCACATCCAGCTGGTGAAAGTGTGTCGCTTGTGTGTACGCGCCTGTGCTCTGATAATGGATTCTAGAAATGAGCGCGCTTGCTTAAGTCCTGCAGCGAAGATCAATATCAACGATACATTCATCTCTAATTACCAATGCTGGAACTTAAACGCCTCTTCCCTCCCGTCTCCTGTTTACGCCGACCATCAGTCCTTACCTTTCCTCCCGAATCCTGCCTCTCCTTTGTTCTTGTGGTCAACTGTTTAGACTCACTTCCTCTTCTGTGTATAAGACAGCACGTCCTTCAAATCATGGGATTGATGGCTGGTCCAGGTCTTCACTATTCTCTTTCTTTTTCAGTGTTGAGTATCGGGGAAGGCGGATTTTGGGAAGGCACGGTCAAAGGCAGGACGGGCTGGTTTCCGGCAGACTGTGTGGAGGAAGTTCAGATGAGGCAGTATGACCCGCGTCTAGGTAAGATGCTTTCAGATCACTCAAAAAAATCAACCTATCTTTGCGTGTCCCTTCATTGCAGTCTGTGCTGTCTCACAGTTTTCCATTTCATATTCTTGTTTTATTCATATTTGAGCTTGTGAACGGTCAGGTATTTCCCCTTATTTGAATTACATTTTTGACTTTTTTGAAACATCTAACCATGAATGAGTGATCCTCTTTTACTCGATCACACCGACATTGTTTCTCTACACAGTAGTCCACCTCATAGTAATAAGTATTATCCCAGAAACTCTCTAAGGGACAATCCCTGTTCTCCTGAGGCCAAATAATCCTGACATAAAAATCCACTGAGGTTAACAAGGCTCTAACATTCCTTAACTGAGTTGAACTTTCTTTTTTGAGTTTATTTTCGATGCAATATAAAAAAAAAAAAAAGAAAGCAAGTAAGTAAGAGAACAGACTGTGTCTGAGTGTAAATGTTTTGGTGATGTGTCCTACATAACTAAGAAAAGGGGAAAAAATCCCTGGAAAAAAAAGTAGTGCTGGTGTGAGACAGATTTTTTTTCTGGGCTCCTTTTTCGAAGTCGAAATTAGGACACACTCTGAATGAGATTAGAATAAATTAAACTGCAAAATGCTTCTACTACTACTCTAATTATAATTTAAAGAGGAATCACGCTAGTGCAGTGTGACACTGTGATACAGTATGTACCACAGCGTTTGGCTCCACTCATCTAAAGTCAATGAGTCAGCACTTCTGATAATGTATGATTCGCGTTTTTACGCATGAACTTGAATGAACTGTTATAAGTCACTGAAATGCCACAAAACCATGGACTTCACCGAACCGATCTGTTATTACTTACATTTTATAACATTTGTCTTTGAGTTTTTTGAGCCTCTGATTTGTTATGGCGCTCACCCGTCACTGTCCATGGTGCTGAAAAGCTGGTTTCCTCACATTGGGACAGATTTATTAATTCCCATCTTGGGAGTGCTACTTTTCTGAAATTACAGTGGATTCTGTGGATTATTTACTCAATTCAAAGCAGAATTTGCACGTGTCAGGTGTCTCTGTAACAAGTTTGGACTGATGCTCGCTGAAAATAAAACATGGTACAAGCCAATACACAGTTTTCCAGTCTAGATCTCAGTGCATTTTTGAGTCTTCTCACACTCACCACACTTGAACCAGGTATTTAATTTGGTTCTTCACTTGTTGCAATGCATTATGGGGCTTGTAGTGTGAGTGATGGGAGTACTTCAAGTAGCGGGCCATCCATCATGTCGTTTTGCTGGCCGTGTACAACAGTATCCCTGACCTGATTTGACCTTGGGATTGACACGCACGCTGTTTACTCTCCAACCTCGGATTTTCCTGGTATTGGGGATGAATTGATCTTGCAAATCAATCCTTTAAAAATGTAAACAAGGTCTTTGAAAAAACTTGGAAACGACTTTCGCTGTGTCTGCGGACTCAGCAGAATCTTTATCTCTGCAGGAAATCCATCTGTTCCTCAGTCCTTGGAGAGAAGGACGAGTTTTGAGAGTTCAGGCCTGTTGTCTCAGAGAGAGATGTAAAGGAAACGGTAGAAAGAAGTAAAACAAAATGTGAGGTACATTTACAAAGAAAATAAGGGTGAAATTCCATGTCTTTCTTTGGGTTCAACCAGATGACGCTAGACATTGGTCATCAAGATTTATTTATAAAACTGGATTATATTGGGGGATTCCTGTGAACTTGTGGTGGTGTCAACTGAACTCTTTGTTGGACTGAACACACGAGAAGTACTTTCATTCACATAGTCTCTGTGTGATTTAAGGATTTTTGTTTGTTCATCAGATTTTTTTTTGTCTTGTTTTGAATCCTGTACCTGTGCAGCACTCTATTTTCAGGTATATAAGAATAGAAGTTTTGCTGAGGGAATAAATCTGCTCCATTCACAAAACCAATGAAACAGATTACATTAAACCAAGACACTGTCAAGAGAAACCTTCCTAAGTAACAATAGTTTTTTTCACTGGTTCAGTAAATGAAACATATTTTACACTCAAAGCATCAAATACTTTTGAGCTATTTTACACAGCGCTGTGGGTCCTCGATGGGCAGGTTTGGCATTTTCCGTGCAAGACTGAATGTGGTATGGGTATTTTGGCCAGATTTGGGAGAAATCGGAGAAGAGAGTGAGGGCATGGTGGATCAGCAAGACTGAAACCAAGGAGTCAGAAATGAGGAAAGACAAGCTCAGCACTTAGTGCATCTGAGGGACAGCTCCTGTGAAGAAGTTTGGAGACAAGGTTTGGGAGGTTTGGACATGGAGAAGGAGAGGAGCGATGGTGGACAGGTAGAGAGTCCGGTAGAATTGAAAAGTGGAAGACAGCCAACGTGGTTCATAGAGTAGTTTGGATGGACTTTAGTAGTCCCCCAGTGGGGAAATTCAATGTGTCACAGCAGCCAAAGACACTGACACATAGCAAAGACATTAAAGATACACAACACTCAAGGTGCCCACAAAGTATCAGCAAACATTAAAGATTATAGAAGATAGGATAAGGTCGAGGTGGCTGATAGGAAATGTATTTCCTGTTGGCTCTCGGAAAGTTACAAAATGTGACGTCTTGTTGACAGTTGACTCGAGACAGCAGTCGTCTGCCGTCGCTGTTGAGTCGTCTATGAACGCTCCGATTGACAGATGCGCTGACAAACATGACAAATGTCTGTGAACATGATGGAGAGTCTTTCATCCATGACGCTGTGACCGATTTGAATTGAACTCTTTGTAACATGAGTGCGTCCACGTCCCTCTTTGGAATGTCATTTAGTCAACAGATGGCGCGTGTTCTGGTGTCATGGGGGAACCGTAGAAATGGATGCCAACGTGTGTTGCACAATTACAGAACATCTGCTGATGCGTGTGATACAGAATCATTATGTGTCATGGATTTAAACATCAAAATGTTAAAGGTATTTCATTCCGTCTGTGAGTCCTACGTAGTCTTGAGAAGCTGGTCTTCACCCTCTGAGCTGCACTGTTAGCTACAGCTACAGAACTCCATTGAGAGAGAGAGAGAGAGAGAGAGAGAGCGTCTCAGAGAGTAGCAGAGATGGATGGTGAAGCACACTTTAGAGGAGAGCCAAGTGGACTTTCAGAGAGCCAGAGAAAAGGCTTGGAGGGAGCAAGGTGAGGGGCCCGGTAAGTGAGGCCTCATTCACTCATTTAAAAAAATAAAAATGAAGAAGGGATTGTTGATTCCATGCACCAAGCGGAAAGAGCTCTTTCATACCAAGGTTGGTTGGTGTGAAACGTTGTGATATCATCTGTTATCATAACATTTTGTTTGGTTTACTACTTATAATCTTCCTGCATTTTAATACCATTCCCCAGTATTGTTTTGTTTATTGATATTTTGGAGCCTTCAGTACTTCCAATGTTGTACTTGGTCTTTATTACTTAATATATATATTTCTATACACTATATAAAATTTCTTTTGTCCATGACATTTATTTTCCATTGAGCTGCAGTGAAAAGATTTTTTTGAATTATTCACTTGTTTTGTTACATTTTATTTCGATATGGGTCTCAGTTCATGAATTATAATAAATAATCATAATTCATTCATTTTATGATCAAATTGAAGTTCAATCTGTGCAGATAATCTTCGACATCAGGAAGGAACTAAAAAAATAAAAAAAATAATCCAGTGTGATACGAAGTTCATATACGATTAAGATGCGTTATTTGGATCAATACATGGATTTTTGTCTGAACTAAATTACTCAAAATTCATCACTTAAAGTTCTAGCTCTATCTTTATTGCGTTATGTTGACATACTTCATAGAAGCATGTTTTCCACAATATTTTTTATGATATGCCATTTGTTCCTTTTAAAGTTTTCTTATACCTTTTATAACTTTTTTTCTTTAACAATATTTTGTGTACATGTTCTTTTTCATATATATATATATATATATATATATATATACACATACATGTGTGTGTGTTTTAGAATATTTTGTCTTTTTTTTTCATTTTTTCATGAAGCAGCTTTTTGTTCATCAATATACAGCATAAAACGCATAGACTCTTTTAAAATAAATAAATAAAAAGATTATGTTATGTATTAGTGAATGTCGAATTTATTACTTGGGCTGTTATTATGACAGTTGAAAATGCTGAAGCAATACGAAGGTAATCCCGTAACCAGATTAGGATTAACTGTGGCGTACACAGGTTTGTTGATGGAATATTAATGCATCAATTGATGCGTTGCTGACTGTAAAGGCAATGAGTCTCAGTCTAGTGAAGCAGCGAAGGCATTCCTGTTTAGACATTGAAAATACTCTCCTTATCAGCCCATCCTCCCTCTCACCTCTGAAGAAAAGCCATGACGGAGTGTGAGGATGGACGACAAAGGCGTAATAGCAAGCGAACAGAGAGCAGCAAAGCTAGCAGGACTTGTGAAGGGGGAGGAAGGTGAGCGCTGAAAGAGAGCCCAGTTTCAACTATCAGCCGGTCCCTTGGCTCTCATCCGTCACCACACTGCTCAGCACAAGGCAGAGTTGCTTGGAGGCAACATTTCATTCTCCTCCTCCACTGCTCCAGGGGACAGGGAGAAGGTGAACAGACAAAGACATGAGGGTAATAATAGTCAGGGATGAAGATAGAAAGTCCATATGCAAATGATGGGAGTGGAAATTAGTGTCACATTCTTTTTGGTTTCATTTCGACATGCATTTAGTTTTGCACAGGTGATACATGCCTTTAACTTTAAGTACCACAACCGCTTGTGCAAGACTGTAAATATGCTCAACTGTTATGAGTATTTTGTTTGTTTTATTTAACTCTCATGATGAAGCGACATGGTTTATGAGGTCTGTCAAGGTTTAGAACCCAGAAGCTGGAGAACATATTTTAACCATGGGATTTGACCCAAACAAAAACCTGATACAAAAGAAGGGCGTGGACAAAGACGAGAACAGAATTAGACGTAGAAAAGGCTTGACCTTGACGTGTCAAGACAAGGTGACTTAACTTGACAAGATGTGTCAAGACTTGGCTTAACTTGGCGAGACGATGGCTCCATGAGATGGGACCTGACCAGACTGTCACTCGACTTGGCAGTTTCTAGACTGGACGGGACTCCACCAGTTACTTGACTAACTTGACAAGTAGACGGACTTGCCAACGTAGCAAGTGCCAAATTCTGATCCCGTCTCCAATGGTAGTTTTTTTGACATTGTAAATATTTACATAGCAACCGTACAGTTTGTGACAGCTGAGTGCCTTATGGGAAAGTGCTCCGACATCTTCCATCATTTGTCTAATCCGTAGCATCTGGCCTCTTGGCAGGGGTTAATATTTGGTGTTTACTCGCGTTAATGGAGGAGATAATGATGTGAATATGAGCTGCTCTTCCTTTTCTAATGACGTGACCACGATGGAGGCAGAATACTGTTAGTCTTGTTTTGTCTTCACTCTGTTGGGATTCTGGTGCCCAGCCGCCCAATGATAAATAACATGGTCCATGAAACGGCGGGATTCGTTCCCGGCCTTATTTTCCATCATAAGAGCATTCATTTTTCTGTGGGCTGACGATAACCTGAAGACACTTAAAGCATAATAATGTTCTTAATTCCGCGAGGAGGACTAGCAATACTGGCTAAATGGTTTAATATCCTTACAAGCAATCTTTGCTTCTCCCTTTGTACTCATTCACTTCACCCTCACAGCGGATGAATAACTAACAGCCGCATGAATCAGTTCAGTCAAATGCCTGCACTATTTATAGACTGCCCATTAAGAAGTTTAGTGTCTGCACTCCGCCTGAATGCCAAAACGCCTGTTCCTGCGGCAGTGGAGGCTATGGCCGGCTGAACAGGACAAAGAGGTGTCGAGGAGACCGGCCTCTAAAATCACACTGAGGTGGCTCAGTGTTTTTTAGGATGTTAAACATCAGGGATTTCACAGCTTTGTGACTTCAGGTTTTTCTATTTTAGTCAACTCCGGGGATGGGTTTACGTATTTCTTATGGAGGGTGGTGTTAGTTGGACTGTAACAGGACTGTAACACCAGGAGGCGGTATGGACACAAGTCAAGTGAGGTCTACAGCAGAGGTTCTTAACCTTTTTGATTCAAGTGACAGAATGAAGTCATAACTCTTGATTTCATTTGAGATCAATAACCATATTTAATCTACTTACACACCAAACCAAAAACTTGTGAAATGACATGAAACCATGTGATCATTGTAAAGGTATTTGTCATGGAAAAGTCCAACCAGCAGCAGAACCAGGTGCAAGTCATATTCATCAAATTTACTATAGAAAAATGAAAAAAATACACTTGAAGCAAACTGTTGAGTTTGGAAAAAAAAGAATAAAATTCTGAATAAAATATCTATAAAAAAAACCATGTCTAAATATCATAACATAAAAGTAATATATATTTATTTCAACTTGGAAGAAGACAGAAGTGAAGTGTAAATAACAGTATCGCCATGCAATGTTCCATTTAACCACTTCAATAGCTGCTTCCACGAACGGTTTTTACTGTATCATTCCTATCAAGAACTTCTCCATAGTTGGCAACTATCTCAGATTTGCAGCTGTCAAGTCAATTCAGTGACACACTGCTGCCACCATATGTGGCTAATGTATTAAAACTGAGCCTCTCACAGCCCAAAGGTGCAAAACAAAAAGGTTTTAGCAGCCCTCTAGGAGGCGCTCGCAGCCCAACCATGGGCCCAGGCCCTATGGTTAAGAATCACTGGTATAGAGGAGGGTGTCAGGCAGGTGGAGTTGGTGGAGACGACTAAGTGGGATGATCTGTGACAGAAGAGTAGCAGCAAGAGTGAAGCTTAAGAGGGCAGTGGTCAAAGTCATTATTAGAGATTCAGTTTGGTTTTGGCCTAAGACTTGGGCTGTGTCCCATTTCCCCCCTTAGAATTGGTACAACACTTCATGACGTCACGCGTAAAGACAACGTGTCACTGGCTGCCGGGCTGTGTTTTGTTTCCTGCCAGCTCCAACGTGTTTGCTACCTCTTGCTTCAGCGCTGATAATCTGACTTGGTTTGGTGAATCGACGGAGAAGAAATGGGCGGAGCCAAAGCCGGCTTTGCCGCGATGTTGCGGTGATAGATCCGTTTGAGGTTAGCCGGGATGCTAGCCCACTGTTGTTTGTTAAGAAGAAATAAAAACAAACTGTTGTACATACATGTTGTATTGTTCATGTTCTAGGACACGGTAGACCATGTGGGTCGCTAACTTGTGATATGAGAGAAAGTAAACAAACGGAAGAGTAGTCCTCATTACTAAAATGTCCTTGTTGTCCTATACAACGTACTTTTTAAATAAAGTACTGTGGTATCCTGGAAATCTATCCACACTTCATATTTCCACTTGGTTTCAAGTCAGCTCTGGAGCTCCCTCGGTTTGATCATTTCAAGTGGTGAACGGCGAGTGCCCTCGGTCTTAGGAGGACTGGACACACTACACTTTCAAGTGAACGTGCAAAACCCAGTGTTAAGGTCGAAAACAAGTGTTAGGGTGAGAAATGGGACACAGTCTCTCTGGTCTCAACTCGGTCTCAGGTTTACAACGCCATGGTTCAGCGAGTTTTCACTGGGAGTGACTTCGAAGGGCGAGAAGATTCCAACAGAGCTCTAGCAGACAAGTGCGGACCAAGGTTAGGGAGAAAATACGATTTGGAAAGAGACCCAGACATATCGGATGAAGAACGTTATAAAGGAGACAAAGACTACGACCAATGGGGTTCAGGTCACTGTAGAAGAAGAACAACGCGTTGTCTCATTGTGGCTTATTGAATCAGATGTTCAGACTGAGCTGTGTTTGTCTCACTAGAGCTGTTGTGGCTCAGTAAGTGGCATGTGGTATGAGAGGAAGGGCAACGATTTTACTCTGATAAACATACTGTACATTCAGTATACTATCATCCATGCATGGTGACTTGGTACGGACTGATCAGAGTGCCACAGCTGACCTTTGTTCCATGATACAGCTCTTTCCATGAAAGTAAATGTGATACTATTATAGTGGCATCACGTTGACACAACTGGTCAAAAGAGTTCACTCAAACATTCCTCATGAATGTGGCTTAACATCTATGACTGGCAGGGGAAAATGCCATGAGATAATCTGGTGAGGATTGCGTTCAATGACCTGGGTTTCCATCTGCCGAGTGATCGAGTAGATAATATTGAAGGGTCGCTGGAAAAAAAAGCAAGGACTGGGAGGAGACTTATCACTCAGATAGTGAGATTTTTTCACCCATTGTTCTTGGAAATCCTCTCACTCTGCCATGTTTTAGTTCAGAACTCTCTTATTCAGTTTCTCTGCCTCCATCATCAACTGCATTTATCGAGGTATAAATGTCACAGCACAGTCGCTGCACTGAAGAAGAACATTAAACAGACAGTGAGGAGGTCCTCAATTTGATTCTCTTCTCTGTGGCTTCCAGTGGTGGAACTACCCGGGCAGCCTCGGGATAGCCGGTATTTCCTATAACTCTGTTATATTATGATCTGTTTTTCTCCAAACTGATGCACTTTTCTAAGGAAAGAGGGATGGATACATTTATATATTCAACTGTTCCACCGTCATGCAACAGAGTCTGTCATTTGTGAGGCTCCTCTGTTTCCTCCGATGTTTATATTGATGAATTTGAGGGTTAAGTTGACGCTGCTCCTCCTCATGATGGAAATCTCAACTCAAATTGAGCGATTTTAAAGAGAAGCATAAGCAACTTTGAAAACTTGCCTAGCATTTTTCTCTTACTTATTCGTCAGACGATCATTTTTATGGAGCCAACTTCTGGCTTGTAGTTGATTTGCAAAACGCGGAGCTGCTGTGTTTGTTGTGAACACACAAGTTGTGCAGGATCACACCAAACGTGACACACGTGATCATCAGCGGTTTGATCCGCCAAGTCAATTCATCTCAGTCCATTCATCTCCTCAGCAAGCGCTGCAACCACGGGATAGAAGCAGTGCCTTTTAGGTTACGCTGACTCCGCTGTTTTCACCACAGGTGTGAGTGTGTGTGCCTGTGTTTTGTTGGCAGCAGCACGCTGGCGACTATCTCCACTTTTCATCAGAAGTCAGTGGAGTGTGCTGAGCCATCGCTCTCCATCGCTGGTGGACAGATTCACATCGAATCATAATAGATGGAGCCGCTATTTGAACAATTCCTCAAAGCTGAAGCAGGTCACACGGAGAGACGTCACATTCATATCACGTTTGACAGGGGCCACATTGCATGATAGCAGGTCACATTCAAACAAACACACATCTAGTTCATGGCATCCCTCCTGTCCCTACAACGGCAAAATAGCAGGCGCCAAAACTGTGGCATTTGTTGGCTGTTTTGCGCTAAATGCCAATGAAAAATGACAAGATAGACACTGACCAATGTTTTCACTGTTTGTTTTTACTCCCTCTGGCACTAAAAGCTAATAGCCACGTCTTATCATAACATAACTATAAAATGTATTTTGTTATTTCACGCTTTGTATTTTTGAACATTTATCACAATAAATAGGGGTCACCATAGCAACAGATGGCTCATACTTCAGCACCGTGGCTTATGAAGGAGATGCCCCTAAAAAAATAACTTTTGTTTTGATGGAATTATTAATGAAACTGAAAATGTAATGAAGCTTTAAGTGTAAAAATGCTAGCTGGAACATGTACAGCCTCTGAAATGTTCAAATCTGGAAGGGTCAGTCCAGACACTTGCCACTGGTCCCTGGTCCTGTCAGGGTTTTCTCTGGTCGACTCCCACTCCCGACAGACAGCTGCACACCTCTAAGCCTCAGACAGATGTCATCATGCATGTCATGGCGGCTCAGGTGAACAGACCCAAGTGCTAAATTGTAGCAAGCTCACAGAAGACTCAAACAAGGTGAAGTTTAACAAAATTTATTAAGCAACAAACAAGAAAAAACAGGGCACAGACAGGAAAGGAGTAGCTAAAGACGTCGCCACCAAAACAAAATGTAATAAGCAACAAACAAGAAAAAACAGGGCACAGACAGGAAAGGAGTAGCTACAGACGTCGCCACCAAAACGTGGAGCGAGGATAACACTCAAGGACGGGGGGAAATCCTGAAACAGAAAGGAGGCGAATTACAATCAAGTCTAACTGAGGGGGACAACCAGAAACACACTCGGATAAACTCACGAGGCCCGAACAACGAAAAACCCTTGGTGGTGGAAGACTCAAACACACATGCGAGGATAAATAAGCCAACTATGGAAAACAAGATGCAAGTACAAAAACTCTCACACAAAACACAAACGCTGCTAAAAAAAAACAGAAAGTAAACTAGAAGGAAAACTGAGGAAGCGGCAAAAAAGGCACGCACAATTGAAAGTTTACAGAGAACGCGATAGAACAAGTCTCGAGAGAATCTTTACCGGTGGACGCGGAGCAACCATCTGGCAGCGCAGACTGAAACCCAAGTGTAGAAATCAGTGGAGCTTGATCAGCGGATGGGGTCCAGCTGCGCTGCTGTGAAGCTGGAGAGGAACAAAGGAAACGGAAACAACAGACAGCGCAACCAGATATTACAAAATAAAAGCACACAAGAACCGCATTACTCGTCTTCACAGCATATTCCTTTCTCCTACTCCTTGCCATATATTTTTAATGGGCTTCCAAAAAGTTCCCATACAAATCCTATAATGCAGTGTGGCAGTCCAATCTCTTCTTCCAGTTAATATTACAGGAGCTGCAGTAGATTCAAAACATCATCATCATGCATCACAAACCTGTGTGCATATCATGACTTAGATGGGAAAGCAGATCAGTATTATCTGTATCAATATCAGGGACACTGATATGGGCTTATGTTTTCAGGACCTTTTCCTATAGAATCATGCCTTTCACAGATTTCACTGAAACATTTAGATCGACACATGAGTTGGTCTGTGGACATGTATCCCCTTGCGTGAGTGACTTTCACACCCTAGTTACGAGCAGGAGTCGAGTCTCCCAAGACTGCAAGTATATCTGTTGGAGCATGACCCCGAGTCCCAGTTGGAATGACTCGCAGAAGTTTTAAAAGCCGTCAGCTGAATCACGTCTTAGTCATTTATTCCACAATAAAGTCCACGTCTCAAATTAAATCTACAGATGTTGTGATCAAGCCGAACGTGCGAGGGAGACTGTGCCCTCGACACCTCGTTTTGTTTTTCCTCCGAGCGTTTGCCGTGACCTGGAATCACAGGCGTCTGCTTGACAAGCTGTCACCGTGTTTGAAAAGGTGTACAGTTGTTTATTTTTTCTGAATTATTCAAAGGTTTTTTTTTTTTGGTAATATGACAGCTGAGGTATTTATAGGCGGTGGCATCTGTGTCTGACACTTCTACACGGAAACAACAACAAGGCTCATCTCAGCAACCGACCAACTCTGAAGGAGAGTCAGAGAAGGCAGAGACTGCAGAGATGAGGCAGAACTGGATCTGTTTGCCGGAGGCTGAAGCGCGATGGGACTTTTAACACCAGAGAGTCTGGCCGTGCTGCTAGTTTGGGTTAGGGAGGGGAGCTGGGAGACGGACAACAAATATGAAGGAGTGTCTGTGCCATCTCACAAGGCTCCGAGAGAAACTTGACCCTTCATGTTTTCTGAAACCAGCTGACAGTGACGGGCTTAAGTGCACTCGGGGCAGAGAACAAGAATTCAAAGGGAACATGGACTGTTGTCCCGTCTTGGTGTCGGATCTGCCTGTGATTTGCAGTCGAATAGATGGGATGGTGACTGTTGTGAAAACTGTGCAGCCAAGTGTCGGGTTTTTCCACTTATACTGGGGTAAGTCCTTACTTCTTAAAAAGTCAGCAATATATTGCCGTTCAGTGGCTTTTAGGAATATCACAGTACACCTTTAGTTTTAAAGCTTTATATATATATATATATATATATATATATATATATATATATATATATATATATATATATATATATATATATATATATATACACACACACACACAGTGGTACCTCGGTTTTCGAACGTCCCGGGAATTCGAACAAATCAGAGTTCAAACAAAAATTCAAGATTATTTTGCTACTGATTTCGAACGAAAATCCAGAACTCGAACGCCCCTGAAAAAAGACGGAAAAAACATAACGTGCGCGGACCGATCAGCTGACCCACGACGCACTTTGTTATTGTGTATAACGCAGCCTCTGTATGCAGCCGTTATCTACATTTACTGACTGTTTTTTCTTCATATTGAGGTGTAAAACTTCGCACTCGACCGTGGTAGAGTGTCACAGGGGAGGTGCTCGCTCTCAACACTCCAGGGTTTGATGTCCTGTTGTCGGCTGGAGCTGGGACAGGGATGAGGCGAGTCTGGGACAGAGCGTGACTTGGTTTATGACTTTGTCACAGCCAAACTGCACAGAAGCGCACATTCAGAGCTGGACACGCACCGGGCACCTCTTCACTTCTGGAGAGACGTCACTCACTCGGCAACCCCTCCCACATGCAGCGGCCACACACACAGAGGAACAGCGCACCTGTGGCAGACACTCTACATTCACTCCTACAAAAGCCTGTTTTAAGGCTTGGAACGCATTATTTCTTTTTCCATTCATTGTAATGGGAAAAATCCATTCAGATTTCGAACAATTTGCTTCTCGAACTGCCTTCTGGAATGTGGTCGAGAACCGAGGTACCACTCATATATATATATATATATATATATATATATATATATATATATATATATATATATATATATATATAATTTTTTTTTCATCGTGGACTTTCAGAAAATTTCCCCCCTTTTGCTTGTTTGAATAATGAATAATAAGTAAATAAACAAGAAGAATGCTGCAACTTCCGACCAAATCTTTTTGATGTAACCAATATTTGAACACTAAATTATTCGTTATTGATTTTGGCGACAAGTTCCGCAGACCGTTGCCTCCTCATACGTCTGTTGTATCTCAGCGCGCCTGTTATGTGGTGGTGACATCACCCTTCTGTCCAAGTGAACACAGGAGCTGTGGGAAAGGTGGTTCTAACCTAAGAACTTCTATTGTGTCTGGTTGCTGCTAAAATCTGGACAGGAACTGTGCTATCCAGTTCTTAAACTGGGCTCGAGGAAGGGCCAGTTGCAAGGCTTCAACGGTCACCATTGTCGGAGCATAGCTCTGTGCAAGCCTGTTAAAAATGACTTATCAGATGACTCATTTCACATATAAAGATGACACATCACCAGGGATCTTCTCGCTCCAGTTGACCTGTTGCTGCTGCCATGTCGCTCGGGGACTGTTTTGCTTTGCGGATCGGTCCACGAGTAGACTGGTCCAAGTATGTTACACCCCTAGTGGCTACTTGTACTGCTCTTTTAGACGTAGCAGGCCAAGCAAACTATGGAGACACCAGCACATCAATCTCTATCCCTTATCTCATCTTAAACACAGGCATCTTCATTGGTGCATTGACTGTCATTTTGAACCAACCAGGCCTTGAGTGTGACAGAGAGTCTAGACCCTATTTTGAGCGTTATTTGTACATTCACTCTCTATCCCCGAGGTTGGGAAGTTTAGCATTCACCACCTCAGCGTGGCGGTGAGCGAGAGATAAAGGTGTGCGGAGGTGTAGAAGGGAAGAATTAAAAAGTCAATGTGGCTGACTTGATAATAGCGTGTGTCGGCATGTTTGTCTGGAGCTGTTATCAGAGGTAAAACAGCAGAGGTTAATCCATGTCAGGAAGCTGTGTGTGTGTGTAGGTAATCCCAGGTTACTGTTTACAGAGGATGAAAGGCGGACGCTTACTTTAGCCACACCTTTGCTTCCTTATGTAATTCCCAACACCCTTTACATGAATCCTGATCGTTCAGAAGCTCTTTATGTTTAGTATGACCTGCGGTTCTCGCCGTCGTCCGAACTGCTGCTTCTAACAGGCAGCTTTGCTGTGGAAGTTTGGAGCTCCTTTTCACCTGTCACTTTCTTAACTTTCCTTCAGGAGAGAAGTTGCACAGTAATGAGGGCAGTGTGGGAGAAGGCCTTGTGTTGTGTCACAGGTCAAAACTCCCCACTTGTAATCATCTTGGTGTGCTCAAAGTTTGCACCATCTGGAGCGCCTGGCTGTGTGCAACGACTGTACAGGAAGAGATTACATTTGAAATGTTTTCTCTGTCTCCTGTTCAGAGTTAGGATTCAGGTTTGGCTGTCTTAAAATCCGTGTGAAGAAACATTGGGGATTCAGTGGTGAAATGACTGAGTTGACTTGGCTGTGGTGGAAAACAGGCTTTAGTTCTCAGTTTCAGCCATGGAAACTCATGGGTTAGAATCCGGATGGTGCTCTGCAGGACCCACCTTAAATGCCCTATTAGAGTGCCATCTGCTGTTCTGGAAGAAAACTGTCCACCAGTTCATCTCCATTGAAGGTGCAGACTTTTGAGACTTATAAGGCTAGTGTCCCACTATAAGCCGCTATGTTGTGGTGAAAGATCTGTTAGAGGTATGATGATGTTACGTTAGCCTGGATGTTAACCCACTGTTGTTAAGAAGAAATAAAAACATACTGTTGTATTGTTCATGTTGTGGGACACGGTTGACCATGTGGGTCGCTAACATGACACGAGAGAGAAAGTACAACAAACGGAAGAGTCGTCCTTGTTACTAAAATGTCTCTGTTGTCCTATACAATGTACTTTTTAAATAAAGTACTGTGGTATCCTGGAAATCTATCCACACTTCATATTTCCACTTGGTTTCAAGTCATCTCCGGAGCTCCCTCGGTTTGAAGGGATCATTTCAAGTGGTGAACGGCGAGTGCTCTTGGTCTTGGGAGTATTGGGACACTCTACACTTACATGTGAACACGCAAAAACAAGTGTCAGGGTCAAAGACTGGGGCACAGCCTTAATCTCACATTCAAGACAGCCACTTTTTTTTTCCAAACACGTCTTTTTTTCACTTGAGGAATTGAAAGTTCAAAGGTTTCAGATGAATGTAATGTAGCATCTGTAGGCCCCTTAAAAAAAGGTGATCCGAGTTTTGCACATGACCTGCAGAGAACAATTCAAAATCATGTATTGTTTCATATTTTTTTTCAACATCTTCAAAATGCATCATATTGAAGAGGTTCATATTTCCGATGTTTGTTGCATATTAGTAAAATATAGGCACTTTTGCTGAGGTTGAATCGATAAACAACTTCTAAAACTCCTCACCAAGGTCTCATCATTCTGCTCGCCTCACACAAAAACAAACAGCTCCAGAGAGTTCAATAAAAAGAGCAGCTCTGGACCAGAAACCTGGATGAAGAGGACGAGACGACACGTGATGAATGGCGTGTCATAGCTGAGCGTGAAAGTGAGAATCCTCCGTCGATGGTTTTATTTATTTATTTACGGCTCCGTTGTGTGAGCAAGAACGGCGAGTGGATCGCAGCTGTGAGTTTGTCTGTGTCACTCACACATTTGCAGACTCATGTAAACAAGGCGTAGAGTGCCACGCTGCGGTTTGTCGTTCGCAATCTCTTACTGTATAAACCTAAACATCAAACAAAGGAGTTTCAAACAGCTTGCTCGCAGATGTGTTTAAATATTGATTTTTTAGTCGTGACACGGAAGTCATTTTGAGCCACTGACTAAATCACAGTGCGGCTGCTGAAGTGCCTCCGAGTCTGAGCCTGAGTCAGGTTGTGGGTTTTAACAATGCACTTTTATTACACAATTTGAGCTCTTCTGTCACATAACAGAGAGTTATTATTGAATGTCATGATAAATTGCTGGTATCTTTCTTGCAGAGACTCGAGAAGATCGCACCAAGAGACTGTTCAGACACTACACTGTGGGTTCCTACGACAACTTCACCTCATACAGGTACTGTCCGTTTTATCCTCCTGTCGCTGAGAGAATGGCTGTTTCAGCATGCGTCACTTAGTTGCTGCCATCTACTGGGCGTAGACTGGTAGTGCATGATGAATAGCGTTATTTTATCCAGCAATAAAATATAATTATGAAATAAATGAAAGCTTAAACAGCCGGGTGGATGTGACCCTGCTGTTGTTTCTATATACATTTCCCATCCATCAGCACAATCTCATTTAATCTCCTTCATTCTGGATGTTTTGGTTGTAATGTCATATTCTATAACTTGGTTCCACCGAAAAATGTTTGTATCTATGATCAGTCTGCATTTTTTCTATCAATTATTTCATTTTTCATCCTCCAACCATCATTTGTTTAATCCATAAAGCAAGTTAATCGTGGCAGACTGAGAAATGTGTCTGGTAAAACCACACCAACAAATGTGTTACACAAAAGAAAAGTACGACTACAAACCAAAAAGCACATTTACCAAAGCAGAATCGCAATTACAAATACAGAATTGCAGTTACGAAAACAAAATCGCAAGCCCCCAATACAGAAACACAATTGTGAAAACGGAATCGCAATAACTTTGATGCAAACCATAAGAAGGGTGGAACCTGCTTTAAAGCTTGTTGTTGCTTGGACAAATTGCACAACAACTGTTGCAGTTTTGTTTTTGTGTTTGTGATTCCGTTTGTTATTGCAAGTCTGTTTGTAAATGTGTTCCTGCTTTGGGGATTGCGATTTTGATATTGTGATTCCATTTTTATAAATGTGCTTTTTGGTTTGTGGTCGTACTTTTCTTTTGTGTTGTCTTTTGTCCTTCGGGGCCACCGTAATGCGAACCTCTCATAAGCATTGCTGTGCCGTCTAGACAACATTATTTACAACTGTCAGCTAGTGAAGCAAGCTAATAATCAGACTCAGATCATTTCCCTGAGATGGTGTCACTTGTCTCACCACACATCCATTCGCACTCAGACGCTTTGTAAATGTAAATATTTATAACCATGCGTTGATCACGGTGTAATAAATATGTTAGGCCAAATACCTGCATAAATGAGTCGAGCCTCTCAGATCTCCCCTCAGTCTTCCATAAAACATGACTGGGACAAACTGAAGCACCAGCTCTGAACATGTCCTTACATCTCCAAATGTCAAAAGGACTGTCTTTTTGGGGTGATTTGCTTGCATCAGTGGTGTTCCTGCCAGCGCGAGTGCGTGTCACGGCGCTACATAAATAATGCAGCCTTTTTCTCAAGTGCAGAGATGAAAGGGTCTTCGTGCTCATTAAAAACATTTTACTATTATTAACTGGGAAATTATCATACTCGCAGTAATTGCTGCACAAAAGTGGATAAAAGCCTTTTTTTATGGAACCAGAACCTTTGACCTCCCTTCTGCAGAAAGGTTTGTTTTGGATCTGCTGGTCCCATGAGCAGGAGCGCTGTGATCTCTGGGTAAGTGTGAGAGTGATGAGCAACTGAAGCCAGCAGAGACGGCAGCCAGTCGCACTGTGGAATTCAGCCGTTTCCACGAGCTTTCACTGCCTTTTATGTGATAGATATTAACTATGGTTCACCACAGGGTCTGTCAGGAAGCTATGCTACAAGAGGCAGATGTACTAAGACCAGTGTTTTGCTGAACAGGGAGCTTAGTTTTGAAGTTTGCTTGCTACAATTTTCCATCAACTGCCATTAAACTGCTCAACATTTTGCTCTAAAAATAAAAGTTGCGTGACTCGGGACGGCTCCCTGGTTTTCCAGACTCTCCGGAATATTTAGGCACAGCAACCATCCATCCTCCCTGGAACATCTAGCACTGGAACTAAAGAGCACAGGCACAGATAGAGTTCAAGTGCTTTATTTATTATTATTTACGCCGTCGTCTTCACTTGAAATGCCAGTAAAAAATCAAGCATCTCTGAGCTGCCGCTGATCACCACTATTTTCATTGACATTTCCTGCTAAGAAAACATTTTTTTTTTAAGGAAGATGTCGTCTTCTCACTCCAGTCATAGTAGTCAGGCTCCCTTAATAACACTCTAAATAAAGATGCTCTCCCACCTGCAAAGGCTCAATAATTCAGATGGTGAATTATGTTTTCTGTATTGTCGACTATAGCATTTTTAAACTAATATGTCAGGTGTGCTGTGGGAAATAATCCAGACAGAGGTGGGCGATATGATGACGTTAAATCATGAACAATTACGACTTGTTGACTATCTGCCATCGTGAGAGATATGACATGGGTTCGGTCTCACTCTGACTTTAGATCTATGCTGATGCGCCAACTCATCCATCGTGCTCCTCTTCCGACACGCTCACAGCGAAGAAGCCGGTCAAATTCACCAGTTTGAGTTGTTTTTATAAACCTTATGTGTCTGTCACATGACCACACACCGGACCCACGACGCCAAAGACTGACTGCACCGCGGGGCTAACAGTGCTAACCCAGCTAACAGCTAACTGGACGTCTCACTTCGAAACTTTGTTGAGACCATCGAAGTTTGCTCCATTGTTTAAAAGTTGGATGAAAACTAAATACAGAACCAAACAAATTTGCTGCAAAATGTGAAGAGAGAAAGAATAATTGTAGTTATGACGCAAGCTGAGGCAAAGAATGCTAACAGTTTGTCTGGAAATTCCCCAAACTAGAAGTTCTTTTTTTTTTTCCTTCTGGATTAACACTGACCAGAAACTTGCAAGTTAGTCTCAAAAATGCTGTTATGAATTGTTATGAAATCGAAAAATAAATGAATAAATCACGATATATTTCCCACCCCTTTCTGGAGACAAGTTTAAACAAATACATTTTCTGCAATTTGTTGCTGCAAATAACATGCCAAAATCGCTATGTGTCAGCAGCTAAATATTTTTACAAACTAAATCGGATTTTGACTTTTGACTAAGCACAATTGCGCTTTGGCTGAGGTTCCTTTGGTGGTGAGCCTCCACATGTTTTCAGTGAACAACGTGTGCCATGGCTTAAAAAAGGTTGCAAAACACTGGTCAACTGAGGCTCACACACATATTATGAAAGGCAAAACAGTTTGCACATTTTAGCGTGTGCGAACTGTTAGTAAATCCGCGCCCTTTACCTCGCGCCTTTGATCACTCTTCTTGTAGTCTAGGGTCTATCAGAAAATGGCATCAATTCCATCGCTGCTGCGATACATGGGTGTCCGCCAAACTTCGTCAATCATTCTTGCTCACCTGCCCGCTCTCCCGCCGCTTGTGTGTGTGTGTGTGTCGCACCAATATACACAAGGTTGCTTGCTTGGCTTTTAACCTGATTGATTGTGGGGTAAGTACAGGTGAGCGTGTGTGTGTTTGCCTTCGCTCTCCTCCCACGAGCCGACCACTTTACCCTCTGCCTCCCGTGTGACTGAGAGCATGGACTCACACCTGCTCCGCCTCTCCTCTTTTCTGCGCAGCGACTACATCATAGAGGAGAAGAATGCCGTGTTACAGAAGAAAGAAAACGAAGGCTTCGGCTTTGTCCTGCGTGGAGCCAAAGGTGAGAGAACTCACACTTGGTGTTTGTGTTTGCTCGCATGTGTTAATTTAAAATGTGAGTCACTGACTTTGTGTAAACACCATGATCAGCTTTGGTCAACACTCGGCTTGTGTACTCAGATGCACCGGTGGATCTATACCAGTCTGTGTGTGTGTGTGTGTGTGTGTGTGTGTGTGTGTGTGTGTGTGTGTGTGTGTGTGTGTGTGTGTGTGTGTGTGTGTGTGTGTGTGTGTGTGTGTGTGTGTGTGTGTGTGTGTGTGTGTGTGTGTGTGTGTGTGTGTGTGTGTGTGTGTGTGTGTGTGTGTGTGGAATTGCTTGGGTGGCGTCTGCCTTGGCTCTGCCGTCAACTCTCTGTCCCATCTGTTCCTCACACATGGTGCTTCGGTTTAATAGTCTCTCTTCACGCCTCTTTTATTTCACTCCTATCACTTCTCATTTTTATCCGTATCGTCCTCTCGTACCTCTCACTCACGGCATTGGCCCTCACACGCGCCACGATCGCAGCTTTGCTCATCTCCATTCTCACAAATTCATTTTACTCTTGCACGTGCTGCATGCCCTCGCAGGTTTGTAACCATGGCAACCGTCTTTAGGCACCTTGCCGGCAGCCTGAGTCTGCTTTCTTACTCCATCACTCACGAGCATGGATTTTGGCTCTCTCGGATACACACACGCACACGGCGCACTTAGTGGTCTTCTGAGAACATGTATCAGTGGCTCAGTTGAACTCACTCCAAGATTAAATGGAACAGCGGACGCACAGTCTGCGTGCGCTCTTTTTTTTTTTTTGGATGAATGAACTCAGTCTGACAGCATCAGCTGAACGGTGACGGTGCTGTAGGTGACAGTCATTCATCAGTCATGAGTCTCTGTCAACCATAACATTATCGACCATAACATCTATGGCCGTCACACTTGACTCACCCCATTAAACTCCTCATTTCTCCCATTCAGTTGCTGTACATTTGATGTTACTTTTGATGAACAGTTGCTTGGACAATATATGTTTTCAATCTATCTTACCATACCATATTTAAAAAATAAATAATAATTATTTATTTTTTAATGTTTAAATATAAATAATTTATTATCTATTTTTTTATTTTTGGACATATAGTTTTGTTTTTGGAAACCGGAGGCCTTTGTTGCCATCAATGCAAACAATAAAAACATAAAATAAAACAGGGCTGATTACCAAAATTACCAAAAAAGATGCCATCGTGAGAGATATCACATGGGTTCGGTCACACTCTGACTTTAGATCTATGCTGATGCGCCAACTCGTCCATCATGCTCCTCTTCCGACACGCTCACAGCGAAGAAGCCGGTCAAATTCACCAGTTTGAGTTGTTTTTATAAACCTGATGTGTCTCTCATGTGACCACACACCCGACCCTCAACGCCAAAGACTGTCTTACTCGGTCGGTCAGAGTGAGAATAGTAGTGGGCCCAAGATGGAACCCTGAGGAACTCCACAGGAAACAGATGCTGTGGAGGATTCACAGTCCCACAATTTTACACTAGTGGTTCTGTTGGACAACTACCATTTAAACCACCATGACCATTCAGACGGAGTGGACAACGCGTGAAATGAATAGTTGTGGTCGACCGTATCAAAAGCAGCAGTTCCTGTCCAGTCCTGCAGAACCAACACACATTGTTCTCCAGCATCACAAGTGAATCATTTGTCATTAACAATTCTCAACAAAGCCGATTCTTTGCTGTGGTGAGACCTAAAACCAGACTTAAAATATCAAAATCATCTAAAAAGGATTTTAGTTGCAAATGAACTACCTTCTCCAGTATTCTGGAGAGGAAAGGCAGCTTGTAGATAGGCCTCTCATTTGACAGGACTGAGTGGTCCAGACCTGGTTTTGTGGTTTCAGACTTTGCTGTCTTCTCCCGTCTCTGTTTTCTGTAGCTGAGACTCCCATCGAAGAGTTCACACCTACCCCGGCGTTCCCTGCGCTGCAGTATCTGGAGTCTGTGGACGTGGAGGGCGTGGCCTGGAGGTCGGGTTTGAGGACGGGAGACTTCCTCATTGAGGTGGACTTGAGAATGCAGTTTTTAAAGTAAGTAATTTGGGGCTGAGTAAATGTGTATTTGCACTCAGGTCAATGGAGTGAATGTGGTGAAAGTTGGCCACAAGCAAGTGGTGTCACTCATCCGGCAAGGAGGCAACAGGCTTCTGATGAAGGTGGTGTCGGTCTCACGCAAGCCGGAGTCTGAAGAGGTCGTGCGCAAAAAAGGTAAGGGCCTTTGACATGAGTGCGTCGTGTGAGGAAGTGAACTCCATCACGTCTCCAGCGTTGGCTTCCTCAGCTGATCAGTTTTGCTTTGCTGTTGTCAGGGTGATTTTGGCATCACTTTTCTTTGCTGTAGATTCAAGTGGTTTCTATGTCAACCAGTACTCGCCACTACTCTGCTCCCACTCAGTGCTGGCACTATGACCTCAGGACTTTGCAGTTGTGTTTTATATCTCAGACTCAGTGTGGAATACATCTTCTTGCTTCTATAAATGATTTTTCTTAAAGGACTGCGTAACACAGCTGAGCTAATTTGCTCAGCCGCTCCTACTTTTACGGGAAGAATTGGACTATTTATTTGGCTGTGGTTGGAGCTCCAGCTGGGAGGGAAGAGAATCCGTTACAAACTCTTGCATCAGTTCATGCTACTTCAGTCTTAAACATCTGCAGCCATGGGGTTGAATTCAAAGCCTGGGGGCCAAATCTGATTCAGAGTGTAAAGGCTTTAAATATGTATATCTCACTCATTCTCTTAGAACAGAGAGAACGTATTCACTCACGTGAAGAAAGGACAGAGGTCCTCTACTACCAGTGAGCTGCCTCAAGCTGGAGTGGCCCACTTGAGGCAGCAGCTCCGCTATAGCACAGCGCTCAAATTTCAATGTTAGAGCACCAAAAAAGTGAATCGCAAAGATTATAAATGGAGTCGGTTTCTGGCATCCGATAAAGGATATTGATGTAAGGCTATTCTGTGAGAGACAGGGAGGCAGGTGCAGTGGAAAACCTCTCGTGTTGTGAGGCAGAACTGCTCTGTGCATACAGAGACATTGTGGTTGGATTGTGGTTAAAAATGTGTTATATTTTCTGGAATGTATGTTTGACACCCCTGCTCTATGCAGAGCCAAACACCCCTTTTTTTGTTAAGCGTTTCGCCATAAAGCAAAGAAGCGGGAGGGGTGTTTCTGACACGACTCTCTTTTGTATTCACCCTGATTTTTTTTTTTTTTTTGCGACCACGCCATTTTTGTCTGCCTATAACCCAGGATTTTCTGGAAATATTCAGCGTTGGTTAACTTTGGAGTGATTCAATTTTGGTGAGGTTCTGTAGCTCCATGTGGTTTTAGGATGGTTTCCAAATTCAATGCCTTTCAGAACATGTCAACTGGAGAAATGTATAAAACACAAAGTACAACTGAGTCACTATATAAAGATTTAAGGACTCCAGAATGTGTTGCACTGTTTGTCTCCTTCGCGGAGCCACGAGCCTTCTCCGACTGGGAAGGCGTGTCCTGCTCCTGCAACACAACGTAACCCAGAGAGCGCCTGTTACAGTTTCAGGCTAACAAGGTAAAACATTCCAGAGAAGGAATTGACCTAGTTTCAACTCTGTATTTTGATGTCGTTTCAAGTCTTCCTCCTGCTGTAAAGCTGAATTTAAAGTCATCATATTATCGTTGCTGGCTGCCCTTCTCCAGAGTCATGATGATGATGATGATCGGTCCAGTATGATGTGACTCACTGTGA
Organism: Synchiropus splendidus; assembly: GCF_027744825.2. Classification (NCBI taxonomy): domain Eukaryota; kingdom Metazoa; phylum Chordata; class Actinopteri; order Syngnathiformes; family Callionymidae; genus Synchiropus; species Synchiropus splendidus. The sequence continues at coordinate 18,198,475 of NC_071347.1, forward strand.
GAGCCTCCCTTCATGATCACGACGGCTTGGAAAATCACTATTGGAAGTTCTCCAATACACGTCGGATATGAAATATTAATATCATCTTGTGCAGCCAGACTGCATTGACTCACAGACGGCAAGTGGGTCTGCAGTCCAGACACCAGGTGCAGTCTTTCTTCACATGCAGCACAGAAACTCCCCAGCTCTGCTGCATGGTCTGCCTCACCTTTGCCAAAATACACGAGCAAACATTTTCTAATAAGCAAACACACATTTTCTGCCCTATCCCGGGCTTCACTACTGCCACTGTTGCCATGGCGACTACACTGCATGTTTGAATTAAGCATTGCATTACAGCAAAAGCACATCGCTCTCTCCCTCTAACTCCGCTCCTCTCTCCTCCCGCATCCTCCTCCGTCTACCCTGCGTACCGCTGCTGCGTGAGGACCCGCGGACTGTTTGGGAAATTACCAGTTTCTGGATGGACTGCACGCAGAATGGATCATACCCAGCAGCAGGATAGTTGGGATCTTGTGCCGCGGGCTCTGTGGGATTTGAGGTTTCAGTGCGCTGCAGTGATGCATTGAGTGTTAGCTCGGCGAGCGCAAGCAGTGAGCTCACCAAGTCGCACTGGGAGACATCATTAGGAAACTTGGATTTGGAACTTGGAGGCATGAGCTGGTCCTGCTTTACCTTTGCCAAATAGACCCTCACTCTCTCTGCTAAAGTGTCTTCATCTTTCACTCAATTTTGGGAATTTGGAAGGAACGTTTTTCAAGGGATGACCCCAGTTGTCCCGGGTGGCCTTGGGGCCTCATTCTTGCAGTTAAGATCTGCATAGGTTTTTCATATTAGTTCATAGTGATTTTACGATCAGAAAGTTTTCTCTCCGCTTGCGAAGTGAAGTGAGAAGAGTTGGCTTCATTTTAAAAGAGATGGTGACTGATCCACCTAGTTCAGTTGCTTCAGTCGATCTGTGTACGAGAGAGTGGTGAGTTAGTTATAATGGAGCTATTTCTGAAGATGAGGATGTTGCAAAGAGGATGGAGCTGCACGTTTGTTGCTTTTGGGGCGATGGAGGACGAAGAATAAATCACTGAAAGTCTTATAGCAAGATCTAGCGGGGAAATGAAGAAATTGGGCTCCAATCGTAGCCTGAAAAAGGTCCTGAAAAGGAGCGATGCCACCACTTCGCCTGAGGTTGACCAGGTGAAAGCAGCAAAGACAGGATGGGCCGGACGACTCGGCAGTTTCAGGAGGGCTCTCGGTCGCAAAGGCAAAGGAAACTCATTCCCTCCCACTTCCTCTTCAACTCCATGCCTTTTCTCCTCAGCTCCGCCACCACCCAAGAGAGCTCCCAGCACCACCCTGACTCTGCGCTCCAAGTCCATGACCGCCGAACTCGAGGAGCTGGGTGAGTGCCAACTTGCTTATTCCCATTCTCTGCCTCTTGTCAGATTTGCGCTGTTCACTCTCACTGTGACTCCTTTGGCTCTTACCGTTTCCCCCTCCTTCTGCTGACTCTATCTCTTTCTCACCAAGCTTCTGCTCGGAGAAGACGAGGAGGTGAGTCTGAGGCAAGAAATGAACACATTCATGAAAGTTATTACAACCGCAGTTCTTTTCTCTCCTTCCTTCTCCTCCTCTCTCTCTGTCTCTCGTGTTGGGACACAAGTGTTAGTAGCTGTTATTTAAAATTCACAGAGATATAGTCCTCCCAAATAGACGCTTTGCTTCGTTGTGAAATTAATTTTGTTTTGTATTAATCGTTTGTGTTGTGCAAAAGTTCATAGTCAATCACTTTATATGCCTTTTACGATCGATCAGGTAGGTGTTAAAGATGGTTTGTAATTAAGAGAAGATCTTATTAGTCCTCTCAGTCCGAAACCTCAGCTCACCTCGGAACACAACCTGTTGCCGTCTAAGCCTCCAGCCCAACCAGCCGTCTGCAGTCTGTTTTTAAAGCTAGTACAGACGGCGCCACCTTTGATTCTCGGTCTCAGAAGCGTTTGTTGTGAACATATTTGCCTCCTCAACAGAGCGGCTAGATGAGATGCTGGCGTCCCAGGAGTCTATATTACGTTCCCAACCCTTGGAGGCAGATTACAGAGCAGCTACTGTCAAACAGAGGCCTACCAGCAGGAGAATAACACCAGCAGAGATCAGTGTGAGTACCTTCTGACAAAATGCACAAAGCCTTTCCACAAGCTGACAAACACAATCCGACTCACGATAAGACACAGACATTTTCACAAATCACCTGGTCTGGTTCTGCTGAGGGAAGTCGGTGGGACGCTGCCTCTACTGACACGTTGATGTTTTGCTGCAGTCACTGTTTGAGAGACAAGGGATGACTCTTCATGGAGGTCTGCAAGGCATGGAGAGGGGTCATATACCATTTCCAAAGGGGATGTCAAGGACCAAATCATTTGGTAAAAGATGTTTTCACATTTTTATTGCTGTAGTGCAATTTCACGTTACTTCATTTAAAGGACTGTGAGTGAGCTAAGGGGTTGAAATTGCGCCTGGAAAACTGACCGACCCAAATCTTCAACTGCATTGTGTTCCGAGATCGTTCAGTGTTCAATAATAATTCCTCCGTTATGCAGTTGACGTGAAGTAGATTCAGTCATTCTATGAATTCAGTGGCAAAATGACCTGATCTTATTTGATCTTACTACTCCGTGTCAGCTGAATTGGAGATTTCCAGAATTATTTATGCAAACATTTTGTATTCCCCGTACAAGGATGATACATTTTTACTTCAGAATGACTAGCAGTAAACGTGTTAGCTTCGCCGAGCAAGTTCAGTTTAGAATTGACTTCACTTTACATTACAGTAAACTTTATTTAATCTATTGTAAACAAACCCTATCAAACCGCCAAAGCAAGCAAGTACATCATATCAAATAGAGAGGGAACTTGCCTGCTTCAGAACTTGGTTCCTGCTAGGATTTAAGTGATGTCATCTGCTGTGTGATTTATAGCTACACTCGCATTGACTCGTGCATTGCGTAGTTCCATTCGGTTTAAATACCTTTTGAAACCTTTTTGATAGGTTATGAAATGGACCGGTCGGCAAAAGGCACAATTTTCGTTCAGCCTTTTAGCACGATAATCTTAGGCCCTCTTTTCAGGTCAGTGTTATCTCCTTCCCCATCCTCAGGTGCTACTGAGGAGGATCGGCTATCTGCCCTGGCAGGTGAGCATCGATTCCCCCGAAGTTCCTCAATGACAGACAGCCTTCGAGACCAGTCCAAGCCTCATCCCATCCCTCCCCCTCCACAGACTGCACCCCCTCCTCCTCCCTATTACTACGACACTGGTCCGCCCCCGACGTTTTGTCCCCCACCTCCTCCATCCAGAACTCAGAGTCAGGGCCACGACCCCGGGGGGCGTTCCAGTTTCAAGCCCTCCTCTTTAGATCTGCCTTACGAGTCCGCTCAACGACAAGCGTCACACATTGAAAGACAGAAAAAGGCGCGCTCGATGATTATCCTTCAGGATTCTTCCCATCTGCCTGTAGAACCCACTGAAATTACCCATCCTTCTGTTGTGACGCCACCTGAGCGAATCAAAAGGAAGGGCAGGGTTATTGACAACCCCTATGCTAATGTGGGACAGTTTAGCATTGGACTTTACACTCCCACCAAGCCTCAAAGGAAGAAAAGCCCCCTTGTGAAACAGTTACAGGTACGTTGGATTATTACGTTCAATTCACACAAGGCTATATCAGTTTGCTTGAGTTTTCGTGTCCTTGTTACAGGTGGAAGATGCACAAGAAAAAGCGAGTCTAGCCTTAGCAGCTGCCCATTCACGGGAAAGCTCACCCTCAGGACGACACCCACATCCCCACGGGCAGACACACACCAGCCGGGCGGACTACTACCAGCAGCAGCTGATGGCTGAACAACACCGTATTCGGGCCCACGGCGAGACAGTGCTTAAGGGAAAGGGTCCCTTCGCCGCTGCAATAGCTGGAGCTGTGAAAGATCGGGAGCGTCGCCTAGAAGAACGGAGGAAATCCACTGTCTTCCTTTCTGTTGGAACAATGGAGGGGACTTCTACCACCAGCTCTGAAGTTCCCTCTTTGACTCAGTCTCATTCCATTGACGAACGGTTGCTTACACGAGAGCTTGGCCAGCTTCCCCCTCCTGCCTTGGCACTTGGCCCCTTGCCTAGTGGGACCACCTTTATTCATCCCCTTACAGGAAAGCCCCTCGACCCTAACTCCCCATTGGCTCTTGCGCTGGCCGCAAGGGAAAGGGCACTGAATTCCCAAAGCCAGTCTCCTACTGGCAGCCCTGAGCCGAGGACTAAACAGGAGCGGGCAGGTCAGGGCATAATGTTTATTGACACTCAGACCAAAGAGTCGCTACATGGGGAAGGGCCGCCGTCATCTCCTCCATTTTCCTCAAAAGCTTCTAAGGCCTTTGGGGCTGGATCTCTTCTAGCATCTGTTTCTCAGCCTAGCAAATCACAGTGGTCAGCATCCCAAACAACGGTATCCTTCCGAAAAGAGATGGAGGCCAGAGTGGAAGAGAGGAAAGAGGAGAAAAAAATTGACGATAAGAAAAGCATGTTGATCAGTGTCATGGACACATCCCAGCAGAAAACAGCGGGGCTGGTCATGGTCCATGCTACCAGTAATGGCCAAGCTGTTGGCGTGGGTGCAGAAACAGAACAGGCAGCTGCTCCAACATCCAAAGACCCGAGCAAATCGCCAAGTCCACGTGTCAAGTCCCCCACCCCAACTGTGTTCCAGCTCCAGGCTCAGCCGACTGCTCAAAGACCTGCAAGTCCAGCGCAAGACAAGAGTCTGGCTCAGGGAAGCTCAGAGGAGGATGTGGATGCATATACAGTGACTCTACCTCCTGCAATGCTTTCATCAAGTGATGAGGAAACAAGAGAAGAGCTTCGTAAGATTGGACTCGTTCCGCCTCCCAATGAGTTTTCTAATGGGCTGCTGGCACCGGCACAAAATATGGCGGCACCCCCAACTAAACATGCCACCTCTCCAACCACCCCCACAACCATCACGCCCCAAACCCCGTCTACGCCAACCACCTCTACCTTAACCCCCACCCAAAGTCAGCCTTCCCAGCTCAAACCTCTGTCTAGTGCAGCAGCCGTCTCAGGGAAGACCTCTGAGCCTTTAGAGCCCCCGCCAGTGGCTGAGTCTGGTTCTGCAGCTGACTCGGGCGTGGAGGAGGCTGACACACGCAGCTCCAGTGACAGAGAGCGAGACCACCACCTTGAGACCACCAGCACTGTCTCCACCGTATCCAGCATGTCCACATTGTCCTCAGAAAGTGGCGAGCCTGCAGACACACACACGACACACACTTCCTATGCCGATGGGCAGACTTTTGTGCTCGACAAGCCACCAGTGCCTCCGAAACCACGACTCAAGTCCCAGATAGGAGGCAGTAAGGGCTCTGTCACCTTCAGGGACCCTCTGTTAAAGCAGAGTTCAGACAGTGAGCTACTATCACAACAACAAGCTGCAGCCCTGGCAGCTGCTGCTGCTGGAGGAGTGGGACTGCCCCCTGGTGGTTCAGCATCAGTCACTGGACTTGCGCCTACTAAGCCGCGCTACCTCTTTCAGCGGCGGTCGAAACTGTGGGGGGACCCGGTGGAGTCAAGAGGGCCAGGAGTGGGACTTGGTATTGGCAGTTTGGGCAACTTAGGAGGGTTGGGATTGGGGTTGGGTATGGATGAAGGGTCAAAGCCGTCTGTAATGGGGGAACTCAGTTCAAGACTTCAGCAGCTAAATAAAGACACTAGGTCATTGGGAGAGGAGCCACTGGGAACATCTCTGGATCCAGGGAGGAAGTCGCCTGTGGCAGGTGCCAGGTAAGAGAAAGCATTAAGCACAAGTTTTTTAAGGACATAAAATACTGGTAAAGAGCCAAAACACTGACAAGCCTCAGTTTAAGAGGACGATTATGATCCATTTTGAAATATACAGAAGTGAAGAAGTGAATCATTTCCTTGCATTCAGGGGTGAAAATACATGACTTCTGGTCTTAGGTGTTGTAGGCAGCGCTGTAAACATCTTGGAACACTTTTATCTCAATGTGTTGTTGGAGGTTTACAGTACTTGCAGGGCTTTGTGTTGTGAGTTGGTGTGACTGACCGAAAAGTACAATGAAGACCTTTATATCTCTGCAGATGTGAGGACACCGAAGAGACAAAACCTTAAGGTTATAGCTTCTAGGGTAAAACACATTTTTTCTTGAAAATATATTTACTCCTAACAAGCCTGTCAACTAATCCCGCTGAAGATCAAACCCTTTTGTTTTTTGTAGATATGACATCTGTCACCTTTTTTGCATCAATAGAGGATGTTACGACAACTTGCTATTCTACCGTCCACAGTGTTTGATATAAGCCTTCAGGCTGTCATGGCTCATGTACTGTTACCTTGGGTGAGATGTTTATCTAGTGGTAACATATTCATTGATGCAAACAAGGTTACTTGGTCTGGAGGCCCAACTTCCCGTCAGCCTCAAGTATCTCAGACCACTGGGTTCTAACCTGCAGGCCTGCTAATAGAATCCCTCCAAGCTGTTCCTTGACTTTTCCAAAGGCCTATGTTCAAATGATATACCGAGAGATACATCCTTTTCCTCCATTGCACCTGCTGGTCATCACCGATTGATAAGAACCGATAAGACCAAAAAGTCTTTCATCTTATCGCTTCTTCAACCGTAGTATCAGTGATAACCTTGGAGATCAAAGGATGTATTTTGAAATATATTTGAACAATCCTGAATTAATGGTGTGCTATGTCTGAAGTCATCTTTAAAACCATCCCCTCATGATCTGTAAATTGACCAGTCCGGACCCGAAGCGCGAGTGGAGAGCAGAAACCATAACAGACTTTGAATGCTTTTTAGGAAGATGTTTTGACACAACGTGCCTTTTCAGGCCAGTTCTTTATCGTATTCAACATCTAAATTTGAATGTGTGTTTGTGTCCTTTATGTAGTACAAGTCTCCTAAACAAACCTATTCCAACTGGTAGCCATATATGTGCAGTTTCCAGAATGGCATGTCACTCAAAGATTTAAACTTGTCTTTTTGAGAATCTGTTTTTGCTCTATCTATCTATCTATCTATCTATCTATCTGTCTGTCTGTCTATCTATACATCTATCTATCTATCTATCTATCTATACATCTATCTATCTATCTATCTATCTATCTATCTATCTATCTATCTATCTATCTATCTATACATCTATCTATCTATACATTTATCTATACATCTATCTATCTATACATTTATCTATACATCTATTTATCTATACATCTATCTATACATCTATCTATCTATACATCTATTTATCTATACATTTATCTATACATCTATTTATCTATACATCTATCTATACATCTATCTATCTATACATCTATCTATCTATACATTTATCTATACATATATACATCTATCTATCTATACATTTATCTATACATATATACATCTATCTATCTATACATTTATCTATACATATATACATATATACATATATATATATATATATATATATATATATATATATATATATATATATATATATATATATATATATATATATATGAGAGACTTCTGACTTCTGAAGCTTTTTGTCAAGAGGGCTTTGAGTCTGTTGACAGCCTTGGTAACTTGACCATGGTAACAAAACTGCAATGGCAGATTATGCAGCTTGTCTGTAGAATTATTATTTAGAGAATTTCTTATTTATTTGTGAAAGAATTATGAGAATAGAAATCAGGCCTACTGGGGATACTCTTTAAACAAGGGTTTGCCTCCCTCATGGTCCTTTGGAAATGGCAAAAAAATGAATTCTACACCCTACAAAACCCAAGAAAATTCTAAATTGATAAAAAAAAGAGATTTGTAATTGACTGATGATAAGAAAATGGAGCAAAAATAGATTATCACGATTTCCTCAAAAAGACAAGTTTAAATCTTTGAGTGACTCACCATTCTGAAAACCTCACATATGGCTACAAGTTGGTTTAGGTTTGGATGTGAGTGTTGATCTTAGTTAGGAGACCTGTGGTAGCTGCTATTGCTCATTTAAACGGCGTTGTTGCAGTACATTCCAATAACCAGTTCAGAGCCGGACTGAATGTGAAATTGACTCTTCAATTGTGTGAGCAAATTATTCATATAGCCCTTTGTATCTGTCTGTTATAGCATGTTTTGTTCGGCTCAATTCCATAAAATAGTTATCTTACTTTTTAAGAAGACCTTCTGCAGCTATTTGGTTACAAACTATTCTACTGCATTTTTGCTGGTCTTTACTTCAGCAAACAGATGCTGTTTTTGTCTCATTAGTAAGCAAAACAATACATGTGTAATTGTTTGGAATAAGACACAGGTTGACTTCAGAGCTCGCTGGCTTTACAGTTATTGTATTCAGAGCAGTGGTTCTCGACTGGTCGGGACCCATCGTCACCCATAAATACCACTCTAGTATTTTTTTTATAGACGAAGCAGGAGTGGCAGTGCCACAAAAATCTATGTCCAAAGGTCACCCCTGCTTTTCTTTTTACACTTTTCAGACCAACCCTTATGGCCAAACCTTCAACCTCCCCAATCCCCCTGGCTCTAAAATGGTACCCAATAATTGACAAACTCTCGTCCTGTGATAAGTTTCCCTCCATGCAAAAGCTTATATCCTCGGAAAGATTGGACCTTGTGAATAGGTCTGGCCTGGGAAATGTGTCTGGGCTGCTGCTTGTTCATGACGCCACGCTATTGGTCCTTTATTCAGATGTTGCTGTTTTAGACAACAAACTCCCGTTTCCACTTCTGCATCAGTGAAGATAAGTTAGATGTAGATGAGCCTACTTGAAGGACAAAATCCGCTCTTTGTTTCTGTAATGTATGTTCATGTAGTCACCGTCAGAGGAGTAGACTTCTTCACCAACAACTTTTGAGGTTTTGAAATAATAGATGATCAAATGTGATGTTTAAAACTTCGTATTTCCCTCATGAATATCAGTACAAGCAAAAATCCCTGTGTTATTCAGTTCCCCCTCAACGTTCACGCCTCGACAGTTGGTCGACTGCTCAGGGAGGCTCATGCACACCATTATTTCTCTCATCCTCGCTGCCTCTGCACTAGTTTCTCCCAACCCTCCTGCATCTCCATCACTCTCTGTCCTGTTGAACCCACACATGCCGCTGGACTTGTCTGGTGTCCCACTCGTTCACATGCTGCTTAGCAAAGCTTTGGGTGGTTGAGAAGCCTGTGGTAACGATTGTTTTGCTTTCAATGGTGATTTGTGTTTCCTCTCTGTTTATGTGTATAATGTGTTTTGTTTTTCAGTGGTTTTGTTAAGGATGGCCATGGTCCCTGACTGTCTGTCGGCCACTGCCACACAACACAAGTCTTTGAAAATCAGTCCAAAGATTCAGCTAAATTCCAGTCACGGGACATGTGCTTTCCTTTTTCCTGTTTTTTTTTTTCTTTGTTTAGTGAAATCTGAAAAGCTCATTTCTCTCTCATATAGTCAGACCTTCAAGAGCTTATGCCCAATCTGCTGCCTTTGTCACTCACACGTCCACACACGCACGCACGCACAGGCGTGACAGAGGCAGCGGACTGGGACGAGGCAGCTGATGCGTCTGGTTGGCAGCCCGCGTCTCATGGAGAGTCTCTAACATTCTCTCTCCCATTGCTCTCTTTGCTCACCTTGCATGCCCCGCCCTGCTGCTCTGATCTGATTGGTCTAGAACTGACTGTGCACCCAGGAGGGCAGGACGACTGTGTAAGTGTGCATGGAGCTCATATCATGTCCTTCAGCTCCCTAGAGTTCGGTTTTTAATCCAGCACCAGCAGACTGAGCCCTGTCCACAGGGGCAGGAGACGACTGAACCCTCTGTGCTTCTACTGACACACAGACTGCTTAATCCATCACGTCTCATTTGTCCCATCAGATCACCTGACGCTTGCGCATCATGCAACTAAAATCCACTTTGAACACTGTTAAATATAAACAGACCAGAGTATCCCTCCTCTTCGTAGACTTCCACTTCTCACTATATGCCCCATTTCTTTTCCTGTCACTCCGATTCCTAGTCTGTTCTGGTTGGTGAAGTCATAGCGAAAAGATTCAGTCAAATATTGTTTACATTTATGAATGAAGTAGCTTGCATGACTGGTTAGCACCTCTGGTTGGTGAGTGTTATTGCTGAGCTCAGATGGATCATCAACGGATTCATAAAATTCCTCCCGAAAACCGTGACGCTTAATTTCTGCGGCACAAAACCAATGAATGCAGTTATACAGTGACAGATCATCTTCGGATTGGAGTCTTAAAACAAGTTCACTTTGAAAGATGTTAGCAAATCACCCTCAGATTTCAGCCAATCCAGTGGAGTCAGAGTTAAAATCTGGAACCATGAAGTAGGGTGGCCGCTGAAAGACTGTAGGACATATTGAAAAAAAAAAATACAAATTTTTTAAACTAAGTAACTGGAAAAAATGTTTTTGGTATATAGTTTTTGGTATATAATCTGGTATATATATATATATATATATATAATTATATAATTTTTATATAATTTTTTTATATATATAATTTTTAAGTATAATAGTAAGTATAATACGTTTATATATCATATTTATATTTATGCATTAAAAATAGCACCTCTTATGTTGACTTTCCATGATGTTATGGAAGGTTTCCCGCACTTGGTTTCTTCAAGGTTTATTTGCGTAAACCTGTTTTTTCAAGTAGCCTGTCAAAAAGAAGTCCTATACCGTCACATAAGGAGAACTAATTCAGCAATCTTTAAACTGCAAAAAAAGAATAATAGTAATAAAAAAAAGATGAGAAATAAAGACAGACGTGTTGGAACGTTCTCAAAAATCCATTCATTATATTTTCAAATAAAGTATGAGATAACTAGGAACCCATATTTTTTGTAAATGTATACTCGTTCTATGTCTTTCAGACACTTTGCAATTGCAGCAGCAGTGCCACCTGCTGTCCCGTACGTGTCATCGCAATCCACTTCATGTCAAACGTGAAGAAGGACATCAAATTAGATGAGTAGACGTCCAGCGATTTTATGAATCAATTTATGACTCAACTCCTCCTCAACCAAGACATTGAACTTTCCCTTTAAAATGTTTGGAACGTGAAACACGACACTGACTTTGAAAGGGTGAGGGGACGAATGTATTCAGATGCATTGGGCTAGTATTCTATCAGATCAGTACCACAGGGTGAAGCTCGTTCTTGTGCCTTTTTATTCCTTTGTCCCAAATTTTGTCCAGAAAAAAAAACTTATTTGTGTCAATGACAGCAGCCTGTTGAGAGGGACACTTGACAGGACAAAGGTCTGAATGCATTTATTTCAACGGCCTCCAGCAAGGATGGGATGTATTGTGTTGGAGGCGATCATAGACGTCCACAAAGTTTAAACGTGTACCTCTCACTTGCTCGTCTAACACTCCTCCCAATTCTATCCCTGTGTCCTGCAGACTTTTCAGCAGCTTAGGTGAACTTCACACCATTTCTCAGAGAAGCTACGGCACCACATTCACCATCCGCCCCGGCAGCCGCTACCCCATCACACGCCGCAGTCCCAGCCCGGGTTCGCCCGACCGCAGCGATCCCCTCGGACGATACTCAAGCTTCGGCCTGCCCACCTCTCCGATCACGTCGCCACACACCATCCTAAAATCCTCCAGCCTCAGTCTACCCCAAGAGCCCAAAGAGGTCCGCTTTGTAATGAGGAGCTCGAGCGCACGCTCGCGCTCTCCGTCGCCATCGCCTTCTCATTCTCCCGGACTGGGGTCGCCCCTGCTGGCCCTTCGACCCTTCCACCAGAAACCCCTTCACCTGTGGAATAAGTACGACGTAGGAGACTGGCTGGAGAGCATCAATCTGGGTGAGCACAGAGCGGGATTTCAGGAGCATGAGATCGAAGGCTCTCACCTCCCGGCGCTGACCAAGGATGACTTCGCGGAGCTGGGAGTTATACGAGTCGGGCACCGCATGAACATCGAACGGGCACTTAAGCAGCTACTGGAGAGCTGACCCCTGCTCTCCGACACGGAGAGCTATGATGAGTAGAGGTGCGAGGTGAGGAATCCCACATGGCTCCTGTTGGTTTATCTCTTGCGTTGAAATTCAGCAGCCCTCACCACACGTGAGGAGCTGTCCTCCCTTCAGTGTCTGCCAACCTCGATGCCTGGCGCCGGCAGGACGAGACCCAAACCTGCTTCACCGAGGGAGACTCGACGTGATCCACTTCAAAACTGTGTTTGCGGAATGCTTCAGTAACCACCCACGCGACTCTATCAGGACTCAGATCCTCTCTACCTCTATCCCAACATCCTGGAGGCCTCTGCAAAGCCTTTAGCAGTTCGAACGAAGGAGTAGGAGGAGACAGATGAGTTTCGGAAAAGCTCAGTTGCCTTCAAAAAAAAAAATTATTTGTTACACAGAGGTCGACGACGGTGAACATTCGGAGGCGCGCCTTCTCTATATCTGCTGTTTGTAAACTTCTGAGCCCAGAGGCGGAGCTCCGCAGAGAGGACCACGGGGATGCCCCTCCGCCTCGGTACCCAAACTGTGCTATCGATTATATACGGAGAATGTTTAACCAACACTCGTGGCTTTTTTCATAATCCTCTTTTTTCCAAAGGGAATAATACAAATTATATATATCTATATCTATATACCTATATAGATATATGGATATATATATATATGAAGAGAATATAAATATGTATCTAAATAGCTTTTAGAGAAAAGTTACATGCAGAGGAAAATGTATTCAACTGCACTTGTTTTCATTTAGAAAAGAAGGCAAAGAGGATTCTATTCCACAAATAGTTTACTCATTTCTACCACTTATATACCTATATCTATAAATATATATATATATTTGAGAGGTTCAAAAAAGATATAGATATTCAAAACCAAGAATCTTTGTCATACAGATTTTCTTTTTCTTAAACCGTAGCATGATAAGTCACTTCATGTCGGACACAACAGAGATTTGAGTCGAGTGATTTTTTTATTTTTATTTTTTTTTTTTTTTATTATGGTCTTCCTTCATACAAAGGGCATCCCGAAATGTGAGGCAGAGAACCCAGCCGGACGTCCAGTCTCACCGCTGAGACGCAGACAAGAACACTAGAGATCAGTTTCCCCTAAAGCAGAAGGGGTCAAAAGGGGGGCAGAACATAAAGATGTTTTTGTGTGAACTTGTGAGGACGTTATGAAAAGTCAGAAAGCGTGCTGCAACATTTGTTGACAACAAAACAAGTTGACATCTTGACTACTTTTGAAGTAAAACTTGAACGTAATTGTTTGGGTTCGGTTTTGAATGTTAGCAGTGATTCAAGTGTTGCAGTGTATTATGGGCCTGGAGTGGTTGAAGTGCTTTTTTTTTTTTTTTTTTAGCTGTGGCTCATTATGTCGCGGGTGATACACAACGTGAAGAAAATAATACAGACGTTTGAGTCCAGCGGTGAGAATGGCGCCCCCTATGGGAGCTCTCGAAAAAAAAGGGCCTCTGCAAACTTGCTGCTACTTTGTATCTTTAGACTTTATGAGTGAATAACATTATCAGAAACAAGGCAGGCTACGTAAAGGTGAGCGCCAGAGGGTTTCAGTTGTACAAATAAGTAGCGTTTGCTGGCAGTATGTGTCATTCAGGCAACGGAAATCATATCTGCAGTTTGATGTATTCATTTTCTTTCTCTGCAAGTGAACCTTCGATCATCGGCAGAATCGCTCTGCCGCGTCGTGTTCGCAGTTAGCGGGCGTTGAAATGGCCGTGTTGGCCTCACGGCGCTCACTGTGACCTCACTTCATCGTTGCTCCGTTTGGTTCGAGCTTTTCATTTCCTCGACTCCGTTCATCCGTCACCCTCAGACACTGTGGGTAGATTTTGTAGCGTGTGAATCATGGTTCTTCACTCATCGAGCTGTTGGAGTGGCAGACAGAGAAAAAAAAAAAATCCATTATGACACTTGTATAACTTTTAACGAAACAAACAAATATTTGCTTTTTTTATAATAAAAGAATAACCCGTGTATATATGATAGATTTCATATAATTTTTTGGAAAAAGTATACAGATCTATATATATGAATGTTTGGCATATATGCATAGTTATAACCACCTGTGGAAAAAGGTGAGCAGATTTTATTCTTTCTATGAACTTTTGAACTAGGGGATGATTTGCACAAAACAAGATGACAAGGTGCTAACATAAAAGCCACCCATCGTCCGAGAAGCGCATGCGTGCATCTGGATTCCCTGAATCTAGCTGTTTGTTCCTCCTCACTGTGTGTGTGTGTGGCTGTGTGCGCGTGTGTGACCTTTGTACGTTTTAGAGTGAATGCACATGAAATCTTTTGCCCATTAGAGCCTTACTGGAGGGGCTGGAAATACAAGAGCAGAATAACACAAACAATATCTCTGCACTGACTGTGTGTGTGTGTGTGTGTGTGTGTGTGTGTGTGTGTGTCCGATTTGTTCAGACTCCCGGACGACACCGTGGCCCATCCTCTCCCCCATCTAGCCTTTTTTTTTCCCCCTTTCAAAGTTTGGGATACGAACAAATACAACAGAACAAAAAAAATGTGCCAAAAAAATAAAGTGTATATTTGTCTTTAATTTAGGACAGTTTCAACGTTTGAGACTCAATAATATGGTGCCATCTCCTGAAAACCTTGAGAACTACAGACATTTGATAGATCTTTTAGTCTTCACCATGCTCAGTGGGAGTCGGTACATGCAGTAGAGGTGTGTACAAGTACACAGTCAATAGATCACCTGTGTGTACCTAAAGTGAGTGTTGCATTGACATTTATTTTAGTGGAATCAGTTTTGCTCCTGGATATATTATTATGACAGATGAAAGGCTGAAGAAACAAGTGTGTGTGTGTGTGTGTGCTGAACTTACACTGACCTGCTTGAGAACAGACAGCGCTGACTACATTGTGAAAATGATGCTTCACGCACTTCAGTGAAGGTTGTCTTCTTTTTTTTTTTTGGTATTCAACAAAGCACAATCTAAATACTGGGAAGGGTTCCGGGTGAGTGGGGGGGGGGGGTCACCTACTGAAACCAGTGATCTTATCATCGACTTTACTCTCATTGTTCTCCTTGTTTGCACTGTGAAGTAGAATGGTGGATGTATCACTGCAACACCTCAGCCTTGTCTCCCGTCGGCCTCCCTCATGTCCTCTAAATTTAGGACCCTTGACATTTTAAACAAGCCCAACAGATGACAAACGTGAAAGGCAGAAACTCCTCAGTCCTCGGTGCAGACTGATGGCTGGTGTTTAAGAGGCAGTCTGAGCTGTTGCCTCAGATATCTCCACCACAGAGATATATGTTTGTTATATTATGTAATAAATTTATAATTAAAACACGAGTCGCTCCACTCTCTTATGCCACCCGATTCACAAACATGTGATCTTAACCCTTTTGAGCTCCTAGAATCATGTGTTTATTTCAATCTTTACCCATTTTGTCTCTGATTTTCCATTTTCTTTTCCATTCTAATTCAAATTACTCTCAAGGTATCATTTAATTTAGAAAATTTAAAAACATTGGATTAAAAAAAAAGTTTTTCAAATTATAACACATAATTTAAAGATATGGAATAATAATGAATGCAAAGACTTAAATTATATTATTGTAAACAGGTCTTTAAGTCAGTGTCAATTCAGTCTGTCAATTTTTTAATATCCAGCAGGTGTCAGTATTCAGTGACACAGTCTCAACACAGTATCAGCACAGTGTGTCATTGCCTCATTTACCCATCACTACATGTTTATTATTTACATATTTTACTATGGACGAATGGTAGCTTTTAATGCAAAGGATGTTTACATATTTGGCTCTAAAAATAAGGCTGACATCGTATAGAGTTCGAGCTAGAGGATGAGCTCTATGATGGAGAAGAAGACTGTTCATTTCTTGGAACATTCATTTTAATTCAAAGGTCACTGATGATTCACAGATTTACATAATAAAGCGGCTGCATCACGTCGAGCTCCGGCATTTCGAAACAACAAAAAAAATCTTAAGAAAAGCAGCAGAGAAGATTCAAGATCACTGGCGCTTTGTTTCACAAGACAACAACAAACTATTCCACGACCACCGTTGAACGTGGGTCGGACTGTAAAGTAGGTGTGTATGCTGGTGCGTTTGAAAGTCGTCCAGTTGGATGGTGACGTTTTTTGGATGAGGCCGTGCACTTCATTATGGAAGCTCCGGGCTTTCTCCATCTTCATCTGAATTCCCATCAGGCTTTTCCAAGTCAAAGTTCTGAAAGACAGTCATGAAACACAGCTCCACAGTCAAGATGTGGCTAAAATTATTAGCTTCTCTTTCGCTCTCGCTACCTCCAATTCCTGCATCACTTCATCCATGAAGTCGCTCGGGTTCTGTTTGTAGTCCACCGCTCGCTTGATCATCTCTCGAAACATCTGTGGGGAAACCAGTGTTCTCTATTGGCTCTCACAACCGTCAACAAACGTGATGTGAAAAGCTCAAACCTTCACGACGTTTGTTCCATCAGCTGCAGACACAAAATAAAAAGGTAGTCCTTGCTTCTTCCCGAAGTTAAAGCTTCTCTGCGTCACCTTTGTGTCGGCTTCAGACAAGATATATTTGTTTAATGGCATCGGAATATGCACGTCTGAGTCCGACTCACCATCTATTTTGTTTGCGACGACACAGCAGGGGATCTCCGGTCTGTACTCTCGCAGCTCCTTGTACCAGCTGGCAAGATTCTTATAGGTGATTTTTCTTTGGACGTCGAACACCTACGGACACCGAAGGAAATGTGTGAAGTTCGGGGACCTGTTATAGACCACGTAGCCTGTGCCTCACCATGATGCATGCGTGTGCTTTGTGGTAGTAAGACGGATGCATGCTCTGAAATCTCTCCTGACCAGCCGTGTCCCAGAAGTCTGTCAGCGACAAAGAGTGGCAACTCGGCATCGGCAGGTGGCAGCGAATCCACTTACCCACGACAATGGTCTTGTTGTCCACTGTGGCCGTGTGTTTGTAGAGCATCAGCGCATAGGTGGACACCCGCTGAGGGCGACTGAGGTGCAGGTTGAGGTTCACTTGAACATTATTCACCTGTCCGTCCATTGTCACATCAAAACATATCATGCACTTGGTATGAAAGGATACTATTCGTCCAGTAGAAACCTCTCCATCAACCTATAACAGAGCACTTGGTGAATCTGAGTGAAAGAAAAGACGCTGACCTTCACCTGACTGAACTTACTTGGACTTCCCCACTGCACTGTCCCCCAGACAGATGATCTTCACCTGCTCAGCAGCATCGTATTTCTTCTGGTCCAGTTCAGGGATGCTGTCGCCCAAATCCCCCGCCATCTTTGTCAAACGTCCCTTCCTCCTTTGAACGGTTTGAATCCACTAACACCACATTATGTCGGCATTGGCGCATTTGCTCTAACAACGCGGACTAATTCCATCGACTTCACCTCGCTCCACCAACGGTAATGCGAACGATATGGACGCCGAGGTCGCTTCACTGTGCTCCCGTCAAGCGAATCGTGACCATCCGCGGTGACGTTTAAAAATGTAACCGCACTCTGCGTCACTACAAAGGGAATATTTCCGTAAATTCAAAAGGAGCAATGGTGTCTGGCTGTTTCTCTAAATCCACGACGTCGGTCGTTTCCACGCAACGGAGACGCCCGAAGGACCCCGTGGGGAGGGTTGCACGAAAAGAGTTGCCCTCGGATTTGCCTGACTGAAAATAATGGACGCTAAATGGTAGGTAGTTGTAAATTGATTTTAACTAAGTTTGGAAGCCCACACTGACCCCGAAACTCTGTGAATGAAATTTCTTTATAGATGTATGTTTAATTTAGCAGGCGTACGAAATCTTCACTTCGCTTTTTATGACAAAATGTCGCGTAAAACCGACGACCACAATAACAGGACACACAATACCTAGTTGTTTTGAGATTTGTTTCTTTCAATGGACGTGCTTTGCCTAGGTCATATTTCCCACGCTTATGAAATTATTTTATTTAACGTTAATCTTTAGTGTGAGTTGAATGTCGCGCTCGTATGAAAAATGTAAAGTATAAAACGGCTTTTGTAGTTGTTTTTTTATTGAGTGTTAGCCTTTGCCATTTGGACACTACTCCGCAGTTGCTTAATAAAAAATATTTTGAATTCATACACCATAAAGGTTAAGGACTTGGAACCATTCATACTACAGTCAGGCCAACAGTGTATACAGATGACGTCAGGAGTTCACAGGTGACGTTCATCTGCATCAACAAGGCAGGGAGCCGTGTACTCAGAGTGGCGGATTCCAAAAGTATAGCTTGGCGCTTTTGGTCGCGTGATCATCACCTGTAGGTAGAAGCATGCTGGTGAATGGACAAAGCGAAAGACGCCTATTCACACGAGTGAGAGATTGTGTTTCTGTACCCTCTCAGGAACATGAGCTCCAGGTCCTGGTGTCCTGGTGGTCTCCGTGGGAGTGAAGTGGCGACCCATCGCGCTGTACTGAGGGGCTCTGCTCTTGTAAAGGCAGGTGTCCACAACGTTGTATGCTGCTGGGCCGGGCGTCTGCCAGGTGAATAGAAATGAGTGACTACGCTACTGTCGAGGTCACTTTTTCACCTTCTTTAGGTCCTGGCTGATGCTTCCAACTTTGGTGCGACCACTCAGGGAGTACGCCGGTGCTCCGGGGATGCCCACGGTTTTGGGACCGAACACTGAGGGCAGAGTGTAGGAGGCTGGACCTGCAGTGCAGCAGAGGTACGATAAAGTGGAGGGAAACCGCCTTGAATATATTGGATGTGTTCAAAGGAACAGTCTGGACGTACCGGGTAGATGGTTACTTCTGTCGTCTTTGCTCCTTCCAGACAGTGAAAAGGCCGATGCTGAGCGGAATACTGACTTATCTGAGCGCTCAGGTGAGTAGTGACCTGAGTTAGATGTGTATCAACAGGAAAAATGTATCTGGGTTGTTGACATCAACAGTAAGGTAAAGCTGAAGCTGTTGAGTTCAGACTGAACTGACCTGGTCCTGGAGCGGTGAAGGCTTGTGGCTCCTTGACACGACTGTGAAGTGAAAATGCCGGTCCCCCATCACGGCCTGCTCTGGTGATGTTAGATGGTATGGCATATTTAGGTCCTGGGGAGGTGCAGGAGTCCGGCTGGTCATGGCGCCGTCCAAAACTGAATATGGGTGCTCGGGTTTTGGTCTTGTCGTGGTTTGAAACACCTGTCAGTGACACGGTCTCAGCAAATGACACCTTCAAAATTGATATTGCGCTGTGAAACCTGCGGCACCTATGAGTCCTGGCAGGGCGTATTTGGGTCCTGGGCTGCTGTACTGAGCAGCAATGGGCCCTCTGGGTTTGTGGGGCCGCCAAGTCCCGACCCAGCTTTCTGTACGAGTCATTTACCCTGAACACAAAAGCGCAGGTTTTTCATTGTCACGAGGAAATGATCACTGCATCAGACAAATACTGTGTAAAATATATATTGTTTGTTAATATTTTTCTCACAATAATTTAGTTCACTTAACAGTGGTTACAATTCTGGCTTTGTTCTTGGCCAAAAAAATATAAGTGAGTTATAATGAAGAATATTTGAGAGGTCGAGATGATTGAAACAAGCCACGACTTAAATGCATTTTTATACATCAAAGTTTCATTACATGTGCAAGATATTATTTATTTATCCAACCTCCAAAGCATAATATTGATAAATTAAGCCAAAGTGATCTTACCGTGAGTAAATCCCCCTTCTGGCATGTGCGTTCAGACACAAATTGTTTCGAGCCCGTCAAAGTCTCTATGACAACGTTGTCATGACAACGACCCTTTGACCGCTTCAGCAGAGGCAGCTATGAATGTGTGCGTCAGATTAAGGAATGTGGTGAAAGTTCACATTGAACCTGAGGTCAATGGAGCTGTGGTGAGTCTGAAAATGAACTTCACTATGAATAAATGTTTCACTTACATTTCTTTGGTTAGAAATGTATTTGCGTTCTAAATACATTATTACTTTCTATTGAAAAAATAGGGTTTGATACATGTTGCTTTCAGCATGAATCATCACATTTATTAAGGAATGTGGAGCAAATTCAAGGTCACAACACTCACTCAAGGTGTGTGGTAGTGTCTGAAATGATGACACCCAGCATTTAGCAGTTGTAGTATTTTAGTGTCATATATTTTTATTTATGTATATATTAATAAAATAATAACATTGAATTAAATAACAGGAAAAAGCCACATTTCTCTTCCATTGTTGCTTCTCAGTTGTGCCATAACTGTTAGATATGTCAGTGTAATAGAAGGGTAAATCAAGATCAGACCTGGCCAAACATATAATAAAATATATATATTTCATATATATATATATATGTGTGTGTCTGTATTTGTGTGAGGTCACAGTTTTCACATTTTCACAAAGGGATTCAACACTTCAATACAAAATCTCATTTATTCCCGTGTTTATCAACGATATATAATTTAAATACTCACTACTTCAAACTTCTTTTATGTCTTATATTATCGACATGGTTAATATCTGTAATGATGTTTTTTTTTTTTTTTTGCTGTAGTCTATTATAATTCATTTTACCTTTAATTTATTTCATTTTTTATTTCATTTAGCTTGACGTCCTCTCACAGCAGTCATAGTATGTAATATGACCCTGTATTTTGCTTACTTACCAGCGGAACATGTTTATTTGACTTTAACATTGTGACAAAAAGAGACATATGAAACAGATTTTAATGTGGACTAATGTTCTAGAGACACAGTTGTCATGTATCAGGCGCTTCTCTCTTCAAAACGTAGTGCTCAAAATTGGCCGCTAGATGGAGTTGTGGAACGTTTCCCTCATGATCCTCCTCAAGAGTTTTATAACCGCTGCAGTGTGTGTCATTTCTTCTGGAGGCAACTGTTGAAAAACAAGTTCAGATGAGCTTAGATGTGCACATGCAACCACAGACATATTCTCACCCGGGTCAGAGCTCGTATGAGTCTGTACAGCACTGCCTCCTCCCTGTGTGGACACAGTCCGGTCACTGTTCTGGCAGCGCTCAGGAGACAATAAATGGTGTGTTTTTGAGGCTGTGAAAGCATCAACAAACCAATAAGAATCCAGTCAATGTGGTCGTGACTGCAAAAGCTGTGAGTGTTGCGACACCTTTTTAAGCACAAAAAGAGCTATTCCTGTGGTTTCGTCCGCTGACTAACTTGTCCACATCCTCGCGGCTCAGGACTGGATCCTGCGGAAGATTTTTAAAAAGCTGATCTGTTCAGTCACTTTAAAATCCGTATTTTGCTGCTGGCTACCTTCAGTTTTTCCAGCCAGGTCCACAGAAGAGTAGTGAGAACCTGAGGGTCTGACTCGGTGACCATGAGAGCCCAGCCACAGTCGCTACTGTTCAGCTCCTCCTAGGGGGACAGTCACTTTTAGAAGTGAAAGGATTTCTTGAACACGGCAGGATATAATACCTGCAACAGTGCGGACTTCTGCAGCACAGCCTCGCCTGCAGGACCCGGCTCTGCCAGGGCTTTTGCAATGGCACGAGCTGCTGCGGTGGACACTGGATGATGCTGTTGCCTGTTCAACTGGCACAGCAGGCGTCATGACGTCTGACATTCATTCAAACAACCAATTCTGAGAGGGATTTACCTCAAAGTTGGAGTTGCATTTTGGAAGCTGACAGCTGGAGCTCGGGATTTTGAACGAGTGCGATTCTTTCTTAGTGACTGGGTCCAGCAGATGTTCAGGGCAAACCTGTGTAGTACATGTCACTTCCTGCGCGCCCCAGTCTCTGCCCACACTGCAGGGAGCGTTGAATTTTGGACACAACTCCAGATCCTGCAAGCAAACAGAGGGTCTTCAGCTGTGGCTCGGTTAGATCCATATCAAAGCTGACCTCGTTCAGTGTAACTCTGCAGAGTTCAGAATCGCTGTAGCTCCTCTTGTGGAACAGCCAGTCGCTCCGTCGCTCCAGGAATCCAAGCGGTTCATCCCAGGAGGACACAGACCCGAGTCCCCACCGAGTGGAGCCCTGACTGTCCCTCAGTAAGGGCAAGTACTGTTTAGAAACCAGTGTCTCCCTCACAGTCCTGCCCAGGGTCCTCAGCTGTGACCTCTTCTCCAGCTCTGCGTTGATGGCAGGGGGTGTTGGGAGTCCCAGGGCCAGGCAGGACAGACGCAGACAGAGCAGGTACAGCACCTGGCAGGGGTGGGAACGTGTCAGAGAGTCCTGCTGCTGGAGCCAAGACTGAAGAAGAATCCTGACCTTGGGGGTGTGTCTGAGAGTTCGAGCCTCCTGGCCGTGCAGCAGGAGAGCCTGTCGGTTCAGGTAGTGCTGCAGGGTGAAGGGGGCTCCGTGTCTCAGATTGAGGTCTGGGTACTGGACCAGTTGGGTTCCCAACAAGCGAGCGAAGTCAAACACTTGGCTGATCTGCACTCGGGTTTGAATGGAGCGGGGACGTTTGACGCGCACGTAGTGGACCGCCTCGCTGGGACTGATCCGGAGAGTGTAGATGAGGTAGCAGGCTATGAGGACCCCTGGTGGGCAGGAGGAGAAATGTGAATTTGCCACTAAGACTGCGAGGAAAGTCAGACCTACCTGTCCTGCCGAGACCTGCGTGACAGTGCACCACCACTCTTCCCTGCCTCACAGCGAAAGCCAAAACCTTCACTCCATCAATGATGCCCACCAGGGATGACACCCCGAAGTCCGGCATCCCAAAGTTGTAAAAATAAACTACAGATTGGATGGACACAAGTTCATGACCAGGATGGATAGGATCAGGAACAAGTCAGTTAGGAGACCAAGTCAGAGAGGCTAGATGGAGGTTTGTACATGTACAGAGGAGAGAGAGTACAGAAGTTGAGGGTGGAACTGCCAGGCAGAAGGTGGAGAGGAAGGCCAAAGGAGATTTATGGAGGTGGTGAAGGAGGACATGAGGTTTGTAGGTTTCAGAGAAGAGGAAGCAGAGGACAGGGGGAGATGGAAGAAGAAGAAGAAGAAGAAGAAGAAGAAGAAGAAGAAGAAGAAGAAGAAGAAGAAGAAGAAGAAGAAGAAGAAGAAGAAGAAGAAGAAGAAGAAGAAGAAGAAGAAGAAGAAGAAGAAGAAGAAGAAGAAGAAGAAGAAGAAGAAGAAGAAGAAGAAGAAGAAGAAGAAGAATTCAACATCTCACTGTTATTGTCCATGAAGATCTGTGGAGAGTATGTGAAGCCACTTTCTGGGTCTAGAGGAGGTCCGCAGTGCGCGTGTTCACCGGGAATCTGCATGTTGATCAGTGATCTGATGTTCAGCCTTAAAGTGATTCAAATACAAAACGCCACTCAACACAAGTGCGAGTCACCGTTGTGAAGTAGATTGTTTATAAATAGAGAGTAGAAAGAAACAGATATTTATGGATGTTGAGAGACACTTAAACAGGTGTGTACTGTCAAGCTCTCCACTGAGAGAACTGTCTACTCTCACGAAGGAGGAGTTCAGATACTAAATAAGATGCAGGAGCGAGATATGAATATCACAGGTGCAACAAAGACTGTACCTGTGAAATTGATCTATGATGTCGTATTTCTCTATCAGATGCTTGGACGGTCGAGCCATAGCGATTATATCATCCGTCACCCTGGAAGAGAGAAGAAAAACCCCTGAGATTTAGTGAGAATTATATATAATTCAGTCTTGGATATAAAAAGAAAGACGGAAAATAAAGTTCTAACCAGGAGGAGAAAAGTCCACGGATGACCTGCTGGCTTGATTTCCAACACTCGGGCCCTTCGTAGCGGCAGTCGACTCCCCCGCAGGCCAGCAAGCAGAGGATCCTGGGGGGGATGGCCCGCACCAGGTTCTCCCGGGCCTGCGAGTAGGCTGGGCGAGGGACCGGGATGTGAATCATCCTTGTGGGACAGACCTGCTTCTCTTACCCTGCTGTTATCAGTGAGTCACACCTGACTGAGCCGCTCTTCTGAGGCGTCCGGCAGCTCACTGCTGCGGGACCCACACAAGGAGCTGACGCAGCTTCGGCGTGGTTAAGCCAGATTAGCTAGCTAGCTTCAGCAAGCCAATTAAATATTGCTTATTCTTTAAAGGCCTGTCTCCGAACTTCAATTCTGTGGCTCATAGTGAAACCACTTGATTTGTAAGATTTATTATTGTGCAAACATGCAACAGAAAAAATGTGCATCTAAAATGGTAGAATGAGAAGTGAACCTCTGAACCCAGAGGTGGTTTATCGTTCTCTGGAAACAGTGCATAACTTTTCTGTATGAGACGGACCTTTGTTTGTGAGGACCTGCAGTGTGATGTCAGGCTCAGTCAGAGAGGAGGCAATAAACAGGGGAGAATTGATGATGGGACTTGAACATGAGTGGCGGAGGTGTTTTCACCTTGCAGGCCATTGAAAACATATACAGTGGTACCTCGGTTTTAGAACGTCCTGAACTTCGAACTAATCGGAGTTCGAACAAAAATTGCAAGATGTTTTTGCTTCGGATTTCGAACGAAAATCCAGAACTGGAACGCCCACGAAAAAAGCCGGAAAAAAAACATAACATGCGCGGACCGATCATCTGACCCACGACGCGCTTTGTTATTGTGTATAACGCAGCCTCTGTATGCAGACGTGTCCCGTTAGCTACATTTACTGACTGTTTTTTCTTCATATTGAGGTGTAAAACCTTTCCTGTCTCCGCACTGGACCGTGGTAGAGTGTCACAGGGGAGGTGCTCGCTCTCAACACTCCAGGGTTTGATGTCCTGTTGTGGGCTGGAGCTGGGACAGGGATGAGGCGAGTCTGGGACAGAGCGTGACTTGGTTTATGACTTTGTCACAGCCAAACTGCACAGAAGCGCACATTCAGAGCTGGACACGCACCGGGCACCTCTTCACTTCTGGAGAGACGTCACTCACTCGGCAACCCCTCCCACATGCAGCGGCCACACACATAGAGGAACAGCCACCTGCAGCAGACACTCTACATTCACTCCTACAAAAGCCTATTTTAAGGCTTGGAACGTATTAGTTCTTTCTCCATTCATTGTAATGGGAAAAATCGATTCAGATTTCGAACAAATCTCTTCTCGAACAGCCATCTGGAGCGGATTGCGGTTGCGAACCGAGGTACCACTGTATTCTGAAATGATGTTTCCGGCTCTTAGATCCGTCTAATATTCTTCAGAATGTGGGAAGCATCTGGAATTTGCTGAGAGTCTGAGGAGTCCAGATAGTTCTAGAATAGATTGGTCAGATGAAGTAATTCCATGGAAACTTCTGTCCCGCTGCTCATCTGAGATCTTGCTTTGTAATTTTCATGTAAACTGAAATGATTCAAGACGTTGATAAAATAACGTGCAGTTACAAAAAGTTACCACATGATGGTGCCATACAGATAGTCTAAGTAGTCACAACCTTAGTTGCTTATTCTTTAATTATCATTTTACAAATGCAATTTCCTCCATTATACAATTAGTGAAGATGAGTGTCGACAAATATGTATTATTTTTGTTTGTTTGTTTGTTGAGCAGAACGCCTGAAGTGGGCGGGACTGTTTTCCAGGCTGCAGCGAGGGTATCATCCGCTGTGTGAGTGTCTATTCCACACATGTGACACTGGGTGTCGCTGTTGGCTCACTCACGGCTGCTCCATCCTCTTTCTTTCCCCATGGTGCAAACGCGTTTGAGTACATTGACTGTGGTTGTCTCTTGTTCTATGACCAGCACTCTGAGTGAAAAGATTCTGCTTGCGCTGTTCATCCTCCTGCAGCAATATGTCCCGCAACTTTTTCATGGTACATTTCTCCACTATTTGATCTCTTAGCATGTCATTTTCCAGTGCGCCAAAGTCACAGCGCTTTACAAATATTTTAGAAAAAAATATTTAGAATTTGTATAATTCACATTGAGGAAATGACCATGTGTGAAATTTTAAATAAAAAAATAAAAGCTTTCAATTGTTTTTGAATTGTATATTACATATTTGTTCAACTGAATGATAAAGTAATATATTCACAATATGTATATATCTCAAGAATCTTCCAATACAATAAGTAAACTAACTCTAGTCATTGAAGTCGCATGACACCATAAAGGGCGCTGGATATTAAAGAACTTTTACAAACATTTATCCTTTCTCAAACGGATTGATAAGACTCATGAATCTGTCTGTTGAGACTGAATTTTGTCTACTTGAGGCCACCGTATTCTGTGACCGCTCGACACACAGAATACGGTGGAACTGAGAGCCTGTGTGGATCAGGCTAAAATAAAGAAGGAACAGGTTTCTTGCACTTCGGCAAAATAGCACTTCTCTGCTCTACATGGTTTTAGACTCCAAGAAAAGAACACAACTTTGCTTGTCCTTGAGCGACTCTGGATTATTTATTTGACATTCACTTTCTTCAGGCTTCAGTTTCTTTCCTTATGATGAAGTGGTCTTCTACATCACAGTCCTAGTGTTCTAGCGAGACAACTCACAGTGCTACTCAAGTACTCCTGCTCCCAGCTCACATCTCAGGCTGACATCACACCTTCCAAGTCCAAGGATCCAAGTCGGGAGAATAACACTACAGCGTAAGCTGCAACATCTTCCCACTGCTCTCAACGGTAAAATCCCCCGAAAGCTTGGGGCCACGCCTCCATGCCAACCCTCTCACCCTCTTCAGCTTTACATTACGAATTCATGACACTCATTTGCATGTCTTACCAGCGTGAGGTAAAAATGGAAACTTCACCACAGAGCGTTTTTCATCATTGAGTGTATTTAAATCTCTTTTTCCCCCCCTGCTCTGTGAGCACAGACGTCAAAAACACGAAAATTTCTGTCCCACCAAAACAAAGAAGAAGGTGTAAATGAAGAATGAGTGCTGCTCTGTAGTCCGCCACTGTTGTTGGTAGTTGTTGGTTTTCGGTGTGCACAGATGAAGATCATGACCTGCCTTGGCTATGATCACTTCCACCACTACCTGGGTTCTTTCCATCCAGGTCTGGATTTATTTACACCCTGTTTCCCATCTACTCTTTGACAAACCGCATTCTGACTTAGACCACGCATATGTGGGTTTAAGAACTGAAAAGGGCCCTGTAGACCAATATACCCACCAGGGGGAGCAGCCCACAGTCAAACGTTATTGACAACTAACTGGCAGGTGGTGGTCAGTGAGGCTGTAAAGTATGTCGCCATTGGAGGACGGAGAATTTCCGCCATTGTTACGTCTTCTTTGTGTCTCAACAGAGTTACGTATCGGGTAGTAACAGCAACACTGCCCCCTTGGTTTCCAGTGGGACTGCTCCGTTTGGTACGCATCTGTAAGCTTACTGGAAACCAGAAGAAGTACAGATGAAGGGAACACACAGAAGGCTCCGTTCGGATACGTCACATGTCAACATGACTACAGATGGTACCAATGTAGACCTTGGAAATAGAATTCCAAGGTCAACTTCAGAGAATATTCTGATATATTCGATATTCAACACTGAAGGCTGCCTTTGGCATCAGTATTGGATGAGAAAGTCTACTTTCCCAACGTCAATATGTTACGCCATGGGAATGAGGGGTCTCTCTGTAAGTTCTGCTGGTCTTTGAACATGAATTTGGGAGACATAAACTCGATGAGCTGCTTAAAGTTTTTATTGAAATTGTGTCTGGCAAGTCTGCCGATGAGCCATGACACTGATCATTCATGATCCAGGGTTGCTCTGACCAACATCAAGTGAGAGAGTTGTTACATCCCGGCACAGCTACTAGCTGAATCTCTAGCGGCTTGTAATAGATGAATCCATGTGAGACTTGGATTACAGATGCTCACCACTGCTCTCTTTCCATGTTCCTGAGACTCCAATGCTTCCATCACCTGCCTTACTTCGCCTATCGTCATCCATGAGAGTCCTGAAGTTCCCTTTGAAAAGCTTAGAAACACAGCCTTTACAGGATCAAAGAGACACTTAATGCAGCTGTAAGAACTTTTGCAAAACCCCACACAGCAGGCTCGCGTTGTTTCACGTGCTCTGGTGTCCTTCAGAGCTCTTTGCAGCAGACCATCAAAGAAAATAGAAATGGCGCCCTTTGTGGCACCAGACAGCAACTATAGAGTTATTAAAAGCTTCATCATCACCATCACCACTGAGCTATATGGTTTTAAAAGCATCATTTCAAGTCACAAGTACACAGTCAAGCGCCAATACCGGCTCTTAAGTCCACAGTGGTCTGTCGCGGAGAGGACAACTTGTCCATCTGGACAAAGCAGAAGCACTCCTTTGATCATCACATATAGCCACATGTTGCACTCGAATCATGAGCATCAGCTGGACAGTGATGTGATTCGAACAGACTTAACTGCGCAGTGGGTGATTGACAGCGAAGTCTAAGATGTGATGTGAAGCAGAGGTTCCTAACCTTTCTGATCTCGGGGCCCACCTTTCCCAGAACAAATGGACCTGGGGCCCATTCAAGTAATAGAACTGATCCATTACTCTTCATTTCATTTGGGATCAATAACCATATTTAATCTACTTAGACGTAAACAGACCAAAGCCTTGTGAAATGACATGAAGCCATGTGATCGAAAAGTCCAACCAGCAGTAGAACCAGGTGCAAGTCATATTCATCAAATTCACTAAAGAAAAAAATATCCTTGATGCAAACTGTTGAGAAAATTGCAAAAACTGAATAAAATTCTGAGTAAAATAAATATAATAAAACCTGGCCTAAATATCATAAAATAAAAATAATATATTTTATTTAAACTCAAAAGTAGGTTTAAGTGAAGTGTAAATAAAAGTATCGCCATTTCAAAACTGCTTCAACAGGTGCGTTTATGAACAGTTTTTACTGTTGGGGGGGCGCCATCACTTTCATCAATTTTTCTTTTCAAGAACTCCGCCACCATTCGTGGCTAATGTGTTAAAACTGAGCGTCTCTCGGCCCAGAGGTGTAAAACAAATAAACTTTTAGCGGCCCTCTAGGGGGCACTGGCGGTATGGTTAAGAATCAC